>NC_084739.1:44475997-44728497 GCF_033978785.1 Entelurus aequoreus | reverse complement strand
ATCTGACCTCACAGCTTTTACAGCTTAAGTCTGATCATTCTGCAGGTGTAACAGGTGTTCCACAAGGATCTATCATGGGCCCCCTTTTCTTCATCACTTACTTTCTCCCCCTTTGGCCACATCTTCCGTAAGTGCAACATTCACTTTCACTGCTACGCTGATGACACCCAGCTCCACAACTCCACCAGGCCTGATGCCACACTTCCACCCTGCTCCCTCACCTGCTTATTTGACATAAAATCCTGGTTCACCTCAAACTTCCTCAAATTAAACAGTGATAAAACTGAAGTAATTTGCATTGCTATAAAATCCACATGTTGCAAAGTCAACAGTTTCTCCCTCCCTTACTATCGACAACTCCCCAGTGTTCCCTCACCTCAGGTTAAGAGTCCGGGTGTCAACTCGGACAGCACTCTGTCATTCCACTCTCACATCAATGACATCACTCGCTGTGCTTATTTCCATCTCCGTAATATTAACCCTCTCTTACTGTCCATGCTGCCTTCATCCTTGTTCACAGTCTGGTCACCTCCCACATCCACTACTGTAACTTCCTTCTCTTTGGACTCCACCAGAAGTCTCTCCACAAGCTCCAAATGGTCCAGAACTCATAACCAAAACCCCCTCATTCCATCACGTCACACCCATTTGGCAAAAACTTCACTGACTCCCGGTCAGGCAAAGATTCAACTACAACAGCCTTCCCTCTACCTTTAAGGCCATCCACAACCTTATTTTTCTTACCTTCTCCACATCGTTACTCCAGCACGCTTCGTCAGATCTTCCTCTTCCATCCACCTTGCTGTGCCATCGAACCTTTCAGCTTTTAGTCCCTCTGCTCCCAAAGTCTGGAACTCTCTCCCACATGACATCCGCAATATTGATTCCCTTCATACATTTAAATCTAGACTCAAAAACACACCTGTTCAAAAGTGTTTACTGTAACTGCCTCTACTCTGTCCTTTTATTGTTTGTTACATGTTGATTTTATCCTCTGTTGTTTTTATCATCATCTTTTAATTATTTGATCTGCATATTGTAAAGTGTCCCTGGGTTTTTTTGAAAGGCGCTTATAACTTAAATGTGTTATTATTATTATTATTATTATTATTATTAGGTATTCTGATTTTTTATTTTACCTTTTACCTCTCTGTTTTTAACCTGTACAGCACTTTAGCTGTTTTCAAACTGTGCTATATAAATAAATAAACCTTGACCCTGAAATAACCAGGCCAGACTTTTTATTGACATGATTCCATTCGGTTTGTAATTGGATGTGGATCATGCACCTGTACAGTATGGGTAGGCTTTAGCAGACACTTTTGAGTGACAAGAAGAACACCAGGCCTGGATTAGTTGGTCCACATACAGTAATCCATTATTGTTATTATTATTAGTACTAGACATGTTGTTGATATAAGCGAGACTTGCACTGCAGTCTGCATGGCTGCTTTTACAGTGATGTAATAACACTATAAGGTGTAAAAAGTCATCTCCTCACCCAGTCAGTCTTTTGGTGATGACTGAGAGCACAAGACTGTGGGTACACATGTAAATATAAAATAATTTAAAATGTTTTTAAAAAGGTAAACGACACACTTTATAAACAGGCTTTTTACTGATCATTTTAAACTTCTTCATTTTTATTACATAATTTTCCATTTTTTATTGCTATTTTTACTATTATTATTCTCACTCCATTTATTATTTGTTAATTGTATTTTATTTAATTTATTTATTCTTAATCAATCCAACAAAACAAAACACAACAATACCATAATGATGCAATTCCAATTCCAAAACCCAGCAACATTCAGAATAGCAATCAACAGAGCAATTGAGAGGACACACAAACATGACACAAAACAATCCAAAAGTAGTCAAACAAAAATGAATAATATCAATAACAGTATCAATATTAATAACAATTCTAACATAGCAGTGATTAGAAATCCCCCATTGACATTATCATCACAGCCATTTATAAAAAAAAATTAAAACATTTTAAAAAATTAACAATAGTGTCACAGTAGGGCTGGGCAATACATCGATATACTCGACATATTGCGGGTTTGTCTTTGTGCGATATAGAAAATGACTATATCGTGATATTCGAGTATACGTTCTCACGCAGTTGCTTTTAGCTGCGCGCATTACACTGCAGGCTCTTCTCACTCTTTCTTGTCTCAGCTTCTGTCTGTATTATAAATACAGACAGCAAGTGCACCTTCTACATACGTCACATACTGTCATGTCATACGTCACATACGCATACGCCCTCGCGGAGCAGAGAGGTAGCAGCATGGGTAACGTTAGCTGTGGTGCGAGTGGTAATACGAGAGAAAGAAGGTGCGAATCTGGTAACAAATAAAGGAAGAATTAATTCCCAAGAAAAACAGCAGGGAGTCCATCGTGTGGCGGTGGTTTGGCTTCAAGTGGGAATATGTCGAACAGACAACCGTAATTTGTCAAGTGTGGGGCAACAGCGTTGCTACAAAAAGTAGCATTACTGCTAATATGTAGCATCATTTGAAAAGTCATCCGCTAGAGAATGAAGAGTGCTTGAAACTCCGCATGTCAACATCTCCGTTCGGTGCCACACCAACAAAATGCAGAGGCAACCATTTCCAGATCAACAACGTATGAAATAAATAGTCAACAACAGAAGGAGATAACGTCCGCAGGAACCTACCACATAGCGATTTGATTTCCTATTATGCAGCTCATTTGTATTTGACAGTTATTGAAATATCTTGTGTGACATCATGCACAAAAGTGCACTTTATTTGTTTTAAACTATTGTAGTGGCATTCTGTACAAAAAGTGCACTTTAATTTAGTGTTGTTTTGATATGTCATCTTAGTGACATCATGCACAAAAGTGCGCTAATAGCTTGTTTTAAAATGTCTCTGACAATCTTGCACTTTCTGTTTTGAAATGACATGAATGTTTGTGCCACTGCTTAAGAACTGTTTAATAAATGCAGTTTTGGTAAATTGACTTAGTTGTGATTTCCCTCTCTGCATGAAAGTTTTAAATGAGCATATATTAATGCAGTATGAACAAGAATGTTTTAATGTAGACATATAGAATCATCATACTGCTGTGATTATATGCATCAAGTGTTCATTCAAGCCTAAGGCAAAATCCATCCATCCATCCATCTTCTTCCGCTTATCCGAGGTCGGGTCGCGGGGGCAGCAGCCTAAGCAGGGAAGCCCAGACTTCCCTCTCACCAGCCACTTCGTCCAGCTCCTCCCGGGGGATCCCGAGGCGTTCCCAGGCCAGCCGGGAGACATAGTCTTCCCAACGTGTCCTGGGTCTTCCCCGTGGCCTCCTACCGGTCGGACGTGCCCGAAACACCTCCCTAGGGAGGCGTTCGGCTGGCATCCTGACCAGATGCCCGAACCACCTCATCTGGCTCCTCTCAATAATAATATTAAGGAAAAATATCGAGATATATATCGTGTATCGTGACATGGCCTAAAAATATCGAGATATTAAAAAAAGGCCATATCGCCCAGCCCTGTGTCACAGTGGCTTACACTTGCATCACATCTCATTAACAACACATTGTGTCCAATATTTTCCACAAAGAAAAAATAAGTCAAATTTTTGGTTCATTTGATAGTTAAAATAAATGTAAATAATGGATCCCACATTCCAATATATGACTCATTATTATCTAAACTAAATACAGTTGTGTCTACTGATTATACTGCTATATTTTATTTTTAAATATATTTAAAAAATATATTTTATATTATTTTTTTAGGTGATGTTCATTTTAGTTCCCAGTGTCATGTCTTGTTATTGTCAACAATGCTGCTTTTTTCTTTCTTCTTTTCTGGTGTAAAGCACTTTGCCTGTCCATGAAGAGTGCTACATGAGTAAAATGTGATCGATTGCTCCATTGAAGAAAACGAATGGATGGCGTGTGAAGTCCGACAACTCACTTCCTGTCTGTGAGCCAATCCCATCGGCACACTTGCCGACCTGCTGCTGAGAAGTGACTTGTTTTCCAAAATTACATCATGAGGCAGAAATGATTAATGGCCTCAAATCGGATAAGAGGATTTGGTGGAGCATGTCTATTTCAATCATGTTGTGATGAAATGGATACGGCGTCAAGCGTGCTCTTAATTTTCTATCCCCCTGGCATGTTTGTGTTTTGAGGCCCGACACATCGCTTGTTTTATTTGAGGGGCCGAACCTCTCGCTGGCTGTCAAATAGAAGGCCGGCAGATGATCTTTACTCTCTGGCTTTCCATCACCGCTCTTCAGTCCTCCTGCTTTCCATGTCTGGCTCGCTTCCAGCTTGTTTGCTCTTTGGGAAATTGCTCCTCGGAACCTTCTACAAGTGTGGCTCTTCAAATACCAAGGCAGATCTCAGCCTCGCTGCCACTTGAATCTGTCTTTCTGTGGTCACCTGGACGTGATTGATCCAGATTACTTTGTGAGGCCTGTACTCCTCTCTCAATCAATGTCATAGAAACTTCATAGAAACTGAGAACAGCTCAGGTTATTACCGTGGCCCCATATAGGAGACTACTAAAGGGCCCCTATTACACCGTAAACCCAACGTCCCCGTCCTATACGCACACTCTTGCTATGTGTACACGCACTAACAAGTAATTATTGCATCAATTTGGTTAAAACCAGCCTTTTAAAAGAAAAGTAATTTCGTTTTTGACTTTTTAAAGATGGGATAAACAGACGTGCCAAACTCAAGGCCCGGGGGCCATATCTGGCCCACCAAATCATTTTACGTGGCCCGCAAAAGCCTGGAAATAATATGTGTCAATAAAGTACTTGACAGTAAAAACTACATGTACTGCATGCAATTACATACCTTTTAACTTTATTATTATCTAATAATGTAAATATTTGGTAATCACACACTCCAAACTTCTGCAGATACTCAAACATCCGCTTGTACTATGATTTTAAAGCAAGTTATCCATCAAATTGTACACTGTAAAAATGACAATATATTTTACAGTAAAATGTGTGGTGTTATTTACAGCATTTCACTGTACATTTTAAAAACTCTTTCGCTGTTTTTACTGTAAAATTATGTCGACTGAGCTGCCAGTTGTTGGTTGTTGTTTTTTTCCGTCAAATATGTGGTTGTTTGGTTGTTTTACAGTGCATTACTGTAAAATTAAATACGGTGGCACAGTTTGTTTTACGGTACAAAAAAAGCAGCACAAATGCTAGAATTAAAGTCAAAGTACCACTGATTGTCACACACACACTAGGAGTGGTGAAATTACCCTCGCATTTGACCCCTCCCCTTGTTCCATCCCCTGGGAGGTGACCGCGCTCAGGAATCATTTTGGTGATTTAACCCCCGATTCCAACCCTTGATGTTGAGTGCCAAGCAGGGAGGTAATGGGTCCCATTTTTATAGTCTTTGGTATGACTCGGCCGGGGTTTGAACTCACGACCTACCGATCTCAGGGTGGATACTCTAACCCAGGGGTGTCAAACTCAAATACAGAGTGGGACAAAATGTAAAACTGAACAAAGCCGCGGGCCTAGGTTGAACAAATTAACCTTTTAACAGGGAACCAAACAAGTTTTGCATTGAATATTGAACAATCAAGGCTTATATAACTTTATAGTGACATGCAAAATCGAGTTTCAAATAATAATAATAATAATTAAGAAATATCAATGGCATATCAAATACAATTTTTAAAAAAATTGAATGCCTCTTTTCTATTTGCAGCCTTCTAAGGTGAATATCAACATTAACTTTTTCCACAGGCTATCCATCCATCCATCCATTTTCTACCGCTTATTCCCTTCGGGGTCGCGGGGGGCGCTGGAGCCTATCTCAGCTACAATCGGGCGGAAGGCGGGGTACACCCTGGACAAGTCGCCACCTCATCGCAGGGCCAACACAGATAGACAGACAACATTCACACAAATTTGAAAATAAAATAACAATGAATAAACCAACCATTCAGGACTTTAAACTGCTCATTTTGCAACACACTGATCTAATCTGATGTGCCCAAGCCAGATACCTGGCATCTTTTCTTGGATGCTAGTTCATTAATGTCGGGGCTCAGGCTTTGAGCTGAGGCAACCTTCATTATCGAACGAAGGTGTTCATCAGTCATTATATCTTGTAGTCCACCCGGACCACAGTCTTGGGGGCGTGCCTTAAAGGCATTGCCTTTAACATCCGCTTTTCCTCCATTCTGACAAGGTGCCGGCCCATACACAAGATATGTGCGGCTTCTGTACGCACACACATGTGAATGCAATGCACACTTAATCAAACAGCGATACAGGTTACACTGAGGGAACCGGTATATAAAACTTTAACTCTGTTAGAAATATACGCCACATTGTGAATCCACACCAAACAAGAATAACAAACACATATTGGGAGAACATCCGCACCGTAACACAACATAAACACAACAGAACAAAAACCCAGAACCCTTTGTAGTACTAACTCTCCGGGACGCGCACACACACACACACACACACACACACACACACACACACACACACACACACACACACACACACACACACACACACCTTGTAGCGTCCCGGAAGAGTTAGTGCTGCAAAGGATTCTGGGTATTTGTTCTGTTGTGTTTATGTTTTGTTACGGTGCGGATGTTCTCCCGAAATGTGTTAGTCATTCTTGTTTAGTGTGGATTCACAGTGTGGCGCATATTTATAACAATGTTAAAGTTGTTTATAGGGCACCCTCAGTGTAACTTTTATCGCTGTCGATCAAGTATGCACTGCATTGGCGTATGAGTGCGTGCACGAAGCCGCACATATTATGTGACTGGGCCAGCACTAGTTGGACTGGATGAAAAGCAGACGTGACGATATTTGGGAGGGGCACTGAAGTCTGGGAGTCACCCGGGAGGGTTGGCAAGTATGAGAAGTGTATGGCCGCTGTATATAATCGGCGGGCCAGCTCTAGTGTTAATTTGATATCGCCTCAAGGGCCAAGTGAAATTACACGGAGGGCCAAATTTGGCCCGCGGGCCAGAGTTTGACACCCATGCTCTAACCACAAGGCCACTGAGCAGTAGAATGTCGAAAACAATCAAACAATCAAACTGGCTTTTCTCCATCCATCCATCTTCTTCCGCTTTTTTCTAAGTCAGGTCGCGGGGGCAGCAGCCTAAGCAGAGAAGCCCAGACTTCCCTCTCCCCAGCTACTTTGTCCAGCTTTTCCATGGGGATCCCGAGGCGTTCCCAGGCCAGCTCTCCCGTGTCCCGGGTCTTCTACTGGACGTGCCCTAAACACCTCCCGAAGAAGACGCCGGGGTGGCATCCTGACCAGATGCTCGAACCTCCTCGTCTGGCTCCTCTTGGTGTGGAGGAGCAGCGGCTTTACTTTGAGCTCAAATGACAGAGCTTCTCACCCTATCTCTAAGGGAGAGCCCCGCCACCTGACGGAGGAAACTCATTTCGGCCGCTTGTACCCGTGATCTTGTCCTTTCGGTCATAACCCAAAGCTCAGGACTGTCTTTCTATTTACAGTAATATGTTGTAGAAAGAAAACAAAAAAAAATACAGAAAACTTTACAGTGAAATTCTGGTGACTAAGCTGCCAGTATTTTACTGTAAAAAAAAAAAAACAGTGGTATGTTTTTCCATTTACCGTAATGTGTTGTAAAAAACATTACATTTTACAGTAACATTCTGATAACTTAAATTTGACAACTCAGTCGCCAGAATTTTACCTTTAAAAAATGGCGGTACGTTTTTCCATTTACAGTAAATGCTGTAAAAACTACCGTCAATTTTCCCAAAAAATCTCCGTAACTTAGCTGCCTGCAAAATCTACAGATTTTTTTTTTACAATGTACATTACAAATATTTATCATGCTGTAATTTGTTTTGGCCCTGCGATGAGGGAGCGACTTGTCCAGGGTGGACCCCACCTTTTGCCCGAGTGCGGTTGGGATAGGCTCCAGCGCCACCCCAAAAGGGACAAGCAGCACAAAATGGATGGATGGATGTAATCAAATGCTGAGGCAATTGTGCAACAATACCATGAAGTCAATCCATCTATATTCATATTAGTCTCTGCTACAAGTGCCATGTGGCCCTCAATGAAAACGAACTTGATATCCTTGGATTAATATATCTACAACATACCTAGATAAATCCCCCAAAATAATTTGGTTTTGTTAAAAAACATTTTTTTACAAAAATGTGCTAACAAATTCAATATAACATTGGCTGAGTATGAATTTAAATAATTATACAACCTGTAATTATTCACCTTAATATGATCATACAATTATCAAGTTTTCCTTTACTTCAGAGCTTAAAGATTATTATCATAACAATACATCATTGTTACTGTGATTTAATTATCAATAGTGCGTCTCCTGAGAGTCGAGTCTCCCCCTCTTCTAACTTTAATTCGGTGTTTTTGAACTCACCACAGTTATGTGCAATGAGAGGCAAAGTAAAACTTGTAAATAACTTTCTCCTATGCTATGTATGGTCTATGGTTTGAGTTTATTTTGAACATGCATACAATTACAAGATGATACATCATCATTTTCAACTCTTTTCAACATGTTCGAAAAGGAGAAGCAGAGCTTATTTAATCCTACCCCTTTTCCATTACATAGCAATTGCTAACACTTTTGTTCACTTCCTGTTCTCAATTTGTTAACAATATACTCCATAAATAATATTTAAAAAATAATAATAAAAACAAATAGTGAAGCAAGTTGTATTTCATATGAGATCATTAAGATTATCAATAAGTTTAAAATGTTTATCATGGTTCTTCTTCTTTGTACTTTGTAAACGCTTTGTGTTTGAACAGCTTCTTAAAGTGGATCATATTAGTACATTCATGTTGAATTTATTTACGTAATCTATTCCATAATTTAATTCCACTTACTGATATACTAAAGGTTTTAAGTGGTGTATGTGCATACAAATGTTTTAAATTAAATTTTTTCTCTAAGGTTATAGTTCTCCTCTTTTGTTGAGAAAAATTGTTGTACATTCTTGGGTAGCAGGTTATAGTTTGCTTTGTGCATCATTTTAGCTGTTTGCAAATTGAAAGTGGAATTAAAATGTCTGTTTTTTTACTTCCATAAAGTACTTACATGGCAGAAATAACATCTTAAAGCTTTACACAAATGAGGAAGTGAGAAGTGCACTGCGTCAAGGCGCGTGATGTCCCTGACACTTGCTGAACAACAGGCCGGGTGTGGCATGCAGGCCTAAAGACCTCCAGAGTCCACGCCTTCATAAAATGATCTCATTCTGCAGGACGCTGTGGCCTCTTCCAAATGAAGGCTCCAGAGCAGGTGTCCTGTTGCCTGATTGTGTGTGTGTGTGTGTGTGTGTGTGTGTGTGTGTGTGTGTGTGTGTGTGTGTGTGTGTGTGTGTGTGTGTGTGTGTGTGTGTGTGTGTGTGTGTGTGTGTGTGTGTGTGTGTGTGTGTGTGTGTGTGTGTGTGTGTGTGTGTGTGTGTGTGTGTGTGCTCAGCCTTTGCTCATAAACCTTCATTGAAGACTCAGCAGGGACATCTAGTGACTGGAACTGAAGTTGCAGATGATTTAGGGTTTTACAATGATAAATGCATTTGGGAATAAACAGTGTTTACATATATATTACACTCATATTGCACTCCACTCAATATTTTACTAATTAATTAACATTTCTGGTATTATCACCGAATTGGTGCAATTTGATTAAATAAAATGTTTAAAAAAGAAGAATACATTAGTTAGCTTAGAAGGTTTTTCTTGATTTTTCCTAAGCTACTGAAGTCTTCAGCCCCCTCTGTGATGCATGTCTCACACTTTCAAATTCAATGCTTGTGCAAAGCTGCAGTTAATTATGACTTGTAAGGTGCTGTGGAACTTGACTACATGTATGATGAGTTTTAATCATCTATCCATCCATCCATTTTCTACCGCTTGTCCCGTTCGGCATGCCTTACTAATTTAATCTATAAAGTTTTCACAGCGCTTCACTTTTCCCACATTTTGATATGTTACAGCCTTATTCCAAAATGGAATACATACATTTTTGTCCTCAAAATTATACACTAAATTACCTGTTATGACAATGTAATTTTTTTTTAATTTTTATTGCAAATTCATTAAAAATAAAATGCAAGAGTCTGCACATTTGTCAGCAATTAAAGCCTCAAGTCTTTTTGAATATTATTCCACAAGCTTGGCACACCTGTCTTTGAGCAGTTTTGCCCAATCCTTTTTGCAGTATCTCTCAAACACCATCATGTTGGATGAAAAACGTTGGTTTTCATCCAGGATGTCTCTGTACATTGCTGCATTCATCTTAGTCTAGTCAGGAAGGTGACCAAGAACTTGATGGTCACTCTGTCAGAGCTACAGCTTTCCTCTTTGGAGAGAGGAGAACTTTCCAGAAGGACAACCATCTCTGCAGCAATCCACCAATCAGGCCTGTATGGTAGAGTGGCCAAACGGAAACCATTCCGTCGTAAAAGTTTGCCAAAATGCAAGACTCTCAGACCATGAGAAACAGAATTCTCTGGTCTGATGAGACAAAGATTGAACTCTTAGGCGTGAATACCAGGCATCGTGTTTGGAGGAAACCATGCTAATACCATCCCTACAGGGTAGCATGGGGGTGGCAGCATCCTGCTGTGGGGATGTTTTTCAGCGGGAGGGACTGGGAGACTAGTCAGGCTAGAGGGAAAGATGAATGCAGAAATGTACAGAGACATCCTGGATGAAAACCAACCATGCAGCTTGAGAGGTGCTGCACAGAAAAAGGGGAAAGAGGAATGGGCGAAACTGCCCAAAGATAGGTGTGCCAAGCTTGTGGCATCATATTCAAAAAGACTTGAGGCTTTAATTGCTGCTAAAAGTGTATCAACAAAGTATTGAGTAAATAATGTGAATACTTGTGTACATGTGTTGTTGTTTTTTTATATATATTTTGCAAGATTAAAAAATAAATAAAAGAATAAAAAAACATTTTCACATTGTCTTAAAGGCCTACTGAAACCCAGTACTACCGACCACGCAGTCTGATAGTTTATATATCAATGATGAAATCTTAACATTGCAACAAATGCCAATACGGCCGGGTTAACTTATAAAGTGCAATTTTAAATTTCCCGGGAAACTTCCGGTTGAAAACGTCTATGTATGATGACGTTTGCGCGTGACGTCAATGGTTGACCCGGAAGTATTCGGACACATTGTATCCCAATACAAACAGCTCTGTTTTCATCGCAAAATTCCACAGTATTCTGGACATCTGTGTTGGTGAATCTTTTGCAATTTGTTTAATGAACAATGAAGACTGCAAAGAAGAAAGCTGTAGGTGGGATCGGTGTATTAGCGACTGGCTGCAGCAACACAACCAGGAGGACTTTGAGTTGGATAGCACACGCGCTATCCGACGCTAGCCGCCGACCGCATCGATGATCGGGTGAAGTCCTTTGTCGCGCCGTCGATCGCTGGAACGCAGGTGAGCACGGGTGCTGATGAGCAGATGAGGGCTGGCGTAGGTGGATAGCTAATGTTTTTATCATAGCTCTGACGAGGTCCCGTAGCTAAGTTAGCTTCAATGGCGTCGTTAGCAACAGCATTGCTAGGCTTCGACAGACGGCACAGCATTAACCGTGTAGTTACAGGTCCAGTGTTTGGTTCGGTGTCTCCTGATAGTAGTATTGTTGATCTGCTGTCTATCCTTCCAGTCAGGGGTTTATTTCTTTTGTTTCTATCTGCATTTAAGCATGATGCTATCACGTTAGCTTCGTAGCTAAAGTGCTTCACCGATGTATTGTCGTGGAGATAAAAGTCACTGTGAATGTCCATTTCGCGTTCTCGACTCTCATTTTCAAGAGGATATAGTATCCGAGGTGGTTTAAAATAGAAATCCGTGATCCACAATAGAAAAAGGAGAAAGTGTGGAATCCAATGAACCCTTGTACCTAAGTTACGGTCAGAGCGAAAAAAGATACGTCCTGCACTGCACTCTAGTCCTTCACTCTCACGTTCCTCATCCACAAATCTTTCATCCTCGCTCAAATTAATGGGGTAATCGTCGCTTTCTCGGTCCGAATCGCTCTCGCTGCTGGTGTAAACAATGGGGAAATGTGAGGAGCCCTTCAACCTGCAACGTCACGCTACAGGCAAGGCTTTTTTTATCAGCGACCAAAAGTTGCGAACTTTATCATCGATGTTCTCTACTAAATCCTTTCAGCAAAAATATGGCAGTATCGCGAAATGATCAAGTATGACACATAGAATGGATCTGCTATCCCCGTTTAAATTAAAAAAAAATTCATTTCAGTAGGCCTTTAATCTTTAGAATTTTGAGGACAAAAATGAATGTATTCCATTTTGGAATAAGGCCCTAACATAACAGTACTAACTTTGGAATGATGAAGCAGTTTCAATGTCATAGTTTGCTACAGTGGGCACTAGTGTGTCTTGGCATAGACTGAACACATTGGAGCCGTGCCAAAAACAAGATGGCCAACAGAAGTGCAAAGCAGCGGAGGAGTGTAGGAGTCTGTTTCTGTAGGAGAATCTTAAAGGTAAAATAAAAAAAGACATCTGCAGATTTCATGGTAAAATTATGAACTGCCAATTTTTTACGGAAAAAGCACCCTGAGACGCCGAGATGAGCGGTCGCACCCTCTTTCGCTCCCGATCGGGAATCCAAACAACTGCTCGGATTATCCCACACTTCCTCCTTTTTCTACTGTGGATCACAGATTTATATTTTAAACCTCCTCGGATACTCTACCCTCTTGAAAATGAGAGTCGAGAACGCGAAATGGACATACACAGTGACTTTTATCTCCACGACAATACATCGGCGAAGCACCTTGGCTTTGGAGCTAACGTGTTAGCATCGTGCTTGTCTGCACATCGAGGCAGAAGAAACATGCTCCTGACTGGAAGGATAGACAGAAAGTCAATAATATTACTATTACTCCTACTATCAGGAGACACTGAACTCAACCCTGGACCTGCAACAACACGGTTAATGTTGTCCCGACTGGCGAAGACTAGCAATGCTACTGCTAGCGTCGCCATCGAAGCTAACTCGGCTACCGGCTCATCTCAGCTCAAGCTCACCTGTGCTCCAGCGGTCGGCGGCTTGGCGGAGGACTTCGCCCCGTTCATCGACACGGTCGGAGGCTCGGCGGCGGCGGTGGAGGACGACCCGGTCATCAGAGAAGGCAGCGACTCAGCGGCGGTGAACGACGCGGCGGCTGCGGTGGACGGCGACCCAGACATCGGTGATTGCGGGGAACTGCACGAGATGGCGGGGGTCCACGCGACCTCTCCCCGGTCCCGGACGGTCGAGGACATGGCATACACGGGATTTAGAGGCGCCTTTACACAAACATTTTCGTTATTCTCTTTCTCTTTGTCTTCAAAAAAGCCCGCCAAAAGGAAACCCAACCCATCCCCCAGCAACCCTACCTGGCCTCCTCCTCCCTCTCCCTCCCCTACCCCTTTCTCTCCCTCCCCCTTCACCTGGAGGACGATCAATATGCCTCTCTCTCCTCTCTCTCCTTGCTCTTCAACTGCAACAGCAATAATAACTAACAATTTTTCTGGTCAGTACCACAACACAGCGGACTCTGATGCTCTTTTTGGTTCCAGTGGACTACACATCATCCACCTTAATGTGAACAGCCTCTCTGGAGCCAAACTCGACCAAATCAGAGAAATGTTCCTCAACACGAAGGTAAAAATCTTGTGTTTCTCTGAAACCAAATTTGATCAAAGTATTTCTGACTCAGAGATAGAAATACAAAACTTTTCGGTTATCAGAAAGGATAGGAATAAACACGGTGGGGGCGTTTGTATGTATATTCACCAGGATATTAAATACATAACTCGCACTGATCTTAACCACAATGACCTGGAATCTGTGTGGGCGGAAATCAAATTTAAAAATGCTAAGCCGGTACTAATAGGGACTGTTTATAGACCCCCTAATCAGAGTGATTTCTATGGGGCTTTGGAAGAATGCTTGGCGGGGACAGACAACATGGAGAAAATTATACCTGGGGATCTGAACACAGATATTCAACGCAAAGATGCGCCTGTCTTCAGATCCTTCAGCAAGTTTTGTAATCTGCACGGTCTTTCCCAGCTAATAGCGCTACCCACAAGGGTGTGTGATTCCACCCAATCAACCATAGATCTCATTCTCACTTCAGACCGGCCTAAAATAAAAAATGGTGGGGTCATGATCTGTGGTCTTAGCGACCACTATCTAACCTTCTGCACCCGTAAAATAGCTAAACCTAAAGCCAATGGCCACATAACAGCCCAATCCAGATCCCTCAAAAAAATACCCCAATGACAATTTCAATTTAAAATTAGATGAGTGGGACTGGTCCCCTGTGCTCGCGAGCAACTTGGTCGATGTCGCTTGGGATCGCTTCAAAACGGCGTTCCTAAAGATACTAAATGACATGGCTCCCGTGAAAACAGTCAGGATCAAAGCCCGCTCGGAACCATGGATGAATCCGGACCTATTAGCTGCCGTAAAAGACAGAGACAGGAAATACTCTGAATACCAAAAATGTAAAACAGAAGTAGATAAACAACCCAATAATATCAACCTCAAATTACTCCTTTCAACTCTCAAAAAGCTATGCAATAAATTAAGAAATAAGTCAACCAACCTGACTAAATCCTTTAAAAAAAATTACATTAACGACAAAATAGAGGAAAACACGAATAAGCCACGTGAGCTCTGGAAAATTCTCAACAACCAGCTTCCTGGTTGCAGCCAGAAACTTAAAACAAGACTCACCAACATCAGCATCAAGGAGGGTGACTCCCTCATTACAGACAAAATGGAGGTAGCTAGCAGACTTAACTTCTTTTTCACCAGCATAGCCGCAACTCTTGTCAACAAGCTGTCCCACCACTCTGGTCGCTTTGGTGTAGAACACATTAAAGCCTTCTACAGAAAGCTAGGAGTATCCAACGATGATTTCAAATTAGAAATGGTCACAGCTGATGAGGTGTTTAAAAAATTGAGCGCGCTCCACCCTAACAAGGCCACCGGCCTTGATAATATTCCCTCCAGATTCCTCAGGGACTCTGCCTCCATCATTGCCCCGATCATCACGCACATAATAAACCTATCAATTACACAAGGCCAAGTACCAAAAGATTTTAAGATAGCAAGAGTAACTCCCCTCTTTAAAAAAGGAAGCAAATTGGAACCTGGCAACTACCGACCTGTTTCTATTCTCAGCTCCATTTCGAAAGTAATGGAGAAAATAGTTTATGAACAGGTCGATAGTTACCTTGCCACTAATAAACTCATGTACAAATTCCAATCCGGCTTCAGAACTAACCACTCCACTGACCCATGCCTTCTCTATCTGACCGACCACATCAAACATGAGGTGGACGCGGGCAAATACTGCGGCATGGTCATGCTGGACCTTCAGAAGGCCTTTGACACCGTTAACCACGCTATACTGTTGGATAAGCTCAGAGCAATCGGATTTAACAAAACCTCTTGGAGCTGGATGCAGTCTTACTTGGAGGGGAGGGAGCAGGTGGTAGAGGTGAACGGCACCGTGTCCCCCCCCCCTATCGGTGAGCTGTGGAGTCCCCCAAGGCAGTATATTGGGACCTTTACTGTTCCTAATATACATAAACGACATGTCATCTGCATGCGACTGTGAATTGTTTTTGTTTGCGGATGACTCTGCCTTGCTGGTGTCCGGCAAGGACAAGTCACAGGTGGAGAAAATCCTCAGTGCTGAGCTCTGTAGAACTTGCACCTGGCTCGCTGACAACAAGCTATCCATCCACTTGGGTAAAACAGAATCCATCCTGTTTGGGTCCCACATCAAACTTAAGAGAGTCAATGACTTCACCATAAAAGTAGGTGACAGTGTCATCACCAGGAAAGATGAGGTCACCTACCTAGGTTCCATTCTAGAGGCTAACCTTTCCTGTGATAAAATGGCAACCAAAGTAATCAAAAAGGTTAACCAACGAACGAGATTTCTCTACAGAATTTCCTCTCTGGTCAACAAAAGCACCTTGAGGATCCTGGCGGGAACTCTCGTTCAACCCTTTTTCGATTACGCATGCACCTCCTGGTACCCTAGCACCTCCAAAACCCTCAAATCTAAACTCCAAACATCTCAGAACAAGCTAGTCAGGTTACTTCTAGACCTCCACCCCAGATCCCACCTCACTCCTACCCACTTCTCTAAAGTGGGCTGGCTCAAGGTGGAGGACAGAGTTAAACAACTTGCACTGAGCCTAGTCTATAAAATCCGCTACACCTCCCTGATACCGAAGTACATGTCAAACTATTTCCTTAACGTAAATGACCCCCATAACCACAACACCAGGGGGTGCTCCGAACTAACAAAGGTCTTAACTCATTCTTTTTCTATGCCACATCAATGTGGAATGCGCTCCCAACATGTATAAAAGAAAGGGCATCTCTATCCTCCTTCAAAACCGCAATAAAAGTTCACCTCCAGGCAGCTACAACCCTAAACTAACACCCTCCCCGGATTGCTAATAATCAAATGTAAACAATCAAATGCAGATACTTTTTCTTTTTCTTATGCCTTCTGATCCCTCTCTCTCTCTCTCTCTCTCTCTCTCTCTCTCTCTCTCTCTCTCTCTCTCTCTCTCTCTCTCTCTCTATGTCCACTACTTGATGTCCATATCCCCCCCCCCACCCCCTCACCCCCCTCCCTCCACACCCCTGATTGTAAATAATGTAAATAATTCAATGTGATTATCTTGTGTGATGACTGTATTATGATGATAGTATATATGATAGTATATATCTGTATCATGAATCAATTTAAGTGGACCCCGACTTAAACAAGTTGAAAAACTTATTCGGGTGTTACCATTTAGTGGTCAATTGTACGGAATATGTACTTCAGTGTGCAACCTACTAATAAAAGTCTCAATCAATCAATCAATACGGTCATTGTTTTTACAGTGCATAACTGTAAATTTAAAAACGGTACGATTATACCGTACGGTACAATTTTGGCAACTGAGCTGACAATATTTCACTGTAAAAGCTGTAAAAGTTTAATATTTTTGCCATACCGTTATTACACTGTTTAGATATGTTAAAATGTGTGAACACTTTGTTAAACATCACTTAAAAACACATGTAGTGTTCACAAAATCCTATATTATTCAGTATTCACATCCAATCTGAGTTTCTGGACAATTCCTACGAACTCCTTATTATAAATGATGTTGAATATAGTTTATACATTATTAGAATCACTCCTTAAGTAGGTTATCATAATTTATGCATCATAGGGTTAAGTATACTTAAGCGTTTTAATGATTGATCAAAACCTACCAATTAAAAGGGTTTTACATTTAGCTCCATAATAGGGCTAAGCTAACACGTTAACCTATGTGATTAAGATGAATACAATGATATATTTTTTAAATAGCATATTAATTACAAATACAATTAGAATAATCATGCACAATTTTGAGCGCACATGCTCTTTTTACCTTAACTGTGAGTTTTTACGTGAAAGTGATCAGGTCAAAACATACCTCAGTGCAGACATGCGTGAGGAAACTGAAACGCTGGTAAATTTCACCTCAAAATAAACCCAAATGTGACTTTAGATAAAACTGTGACCAACTTTTGAGCAAATAAATGAAGATTCAAGTATATCATTCAAATATTGAATCATACAACTTAAGTCTTGTCAAATTATTGGTGTCTTTTTTAAAGTTAACTAAATGATGCAAGCAAGTAATTTACCATGATTAATCCATAAATTTGAAGAGTGATTAATGTGATTACACAAAATAATTGCTGACAGCGCTAATTTTTAATTTTTGAACATAAAGCAGCAGTTTGATGCCAGGTATGCGGCATCAGGGGGAGTGAAACAGTTGAATATGATTGACATATTCCTTAATCAATGGAAAAAATTGACAAAAAAATCAATTAAAAGTCATCATGGTTTACTTGTTTTTCATCTTATAAATAACAGTCATTCATCTTGTCATTGTAAAACATGCATTTCCGTGCGCATGTGTATGTGTCCCAAAAAAACCAAACTACTTTACATCCATGTGCAGGTATAGATTCGGCGTGTGTTATGTGTGGCGTTGCCGGGGTGTGATGTTGTCTATGATCCGGGGGCTGCAGTGGGTTATGTAATGCAGAGCAGGGTCCGAGTAATTGAAGGGTGGGGGATTGTGTGCTTCCTGTAGGTTGTCTGTTAACAGGTGAGGCAGACTGAAAGGAAAAAAATGTCACATTTTACCTTAACACACAAGAAACTTTGGTGCTAAAAATTTGCAATGGTTTGGAGGAATGTGCTTCACATGCATTTGTTCATTGGAGACAACTTGGCTAACGTCTTTAAATGCATACCAAAGACTATAAAAATGGGACCCATTACCTCCCTGCTTGGCACTCAGCATCAAGGGTTGGAATTGGGGGTTAAATCACCAAAATGATTCCCGAGCGCGGCCACCGCTGCTGCTCACTGCTCCCCTCACCTCCCAGGGGATGGAACAAGGGGATGGGTCAAATGCAGAGGGTAATTTCACCACACCTAGTGTGTGTGTGTGACTATCAGTGGTACTTTTTAACTTAATATTGTGTTAATCTTTGGTTACCTAGAATGAAAAATAAAAGCAACATTTCCAACAACTCAATTGAAGTATTGGCGTTAATTTGCGTGGTAATAAATTAACATTTGCCCAGCCCAATGTGAGAAGTACATCTCCTGCCAGAGGGGATGTGGTGAACTGATACACACGTGTTGTTACCCACTTAGGGAGAGGTAAAAGTATGATGAGCATACTGGCATAAATATAAAGCACAAAACCAGCACATCTATTTAACAGACAACAAAAGACTTGGAACGCGACCATAGCATAGCTGTCCCCAAACTAAGGCTCGCGGGCCGAATGTGTACCACCAGCGTCCAAAATCTGGCCCGCGGGAAGTCTCAATTTTTTTTTTAATTTGTCCGACCACTTCCATGTCAGCTACCTCTCTTTGATTATAATGTCTATTTTCTGCTGGATCTACTCTCGATTATATGCTGCCCTCTTTCTGCTGCAGCTGTTACATATACTGTAATACATCAGGGGTGTCCAACTCATTTCAGCTCAGGGGCCGCATGGAGAATAATCTGAGCACAGGCAGGCCGGACTGTTAAAATCATGGCATTAAAACAAAAAAATAAAGACAACTTCAGATTGTTTTCTTTTTTTTTTACTTTGGCCAAAAATAGAACAAACACATTCTGAAAATATTACAATAAAAGTATAAAGTTTAGATCAGGGGGTCCCCAAACTATGGCCCAAATCCGGCCCGCCAAAGCCAAAATCAGGCCCGCGTAAGGTCTCAAGTTTTTTATTTATTTAAATTTGTCGTTTTTAATCTATTTTCTATCGCTTTTTACTCTTTTGGTCTCCTAGCCGCTCAGGCAAATCATATTGTCTAAAAATGCATTTTCGCAATGATAATGTGACATCATCACGCTTGCGCCGCATTGTCGGTCGAGCGTGCAGCAAGTGCGCACTCTTTTAGTCAATTAGTGCGTGAGGAATATATATATATATATATATATATATATATATATATATATACATATATACAGTATATATATATATTGACGGAGGCAGATAATTACATATATCCATATTTGTGTGTTACTTCTTTACTTTCATAGTCATATTACAAATAGCTAATGTTCCATATTGTACTCTTTTCCTTTTCTCATCATCTCATGAAAGTGTGCTTACATTGTGGGGCCACCTGGAGCTAGGAGGCAGAGAGGAGGAATCCTCCCTGCTTCCCTTCTCAGGCCGACTCTAGATAAGAGACACAATGGGCATGTGTTAAGGTGAGAGAGATGAGGGCGGGGGGAGATATTGAAGAAGAGAGTGTTTTCCGTGATGTTTTTCAGATCAACTTTGGCTACGCATTTGTATGTGTTATTCGAGGCTGGTCTCTTCAAATATTTGAAAATAAATCACAAAATACCTATTCTGCTCTGGTGATCATTTTGAACTCAGCTTATGTGTCATCGAGAGAACTTGGGAGTGAGCAGTGTTTTAAATTCCCCTTGGAGGAACATCTGGTCAGACGCAACAATATACACACACACACACACACACACACACGCAGCCCGGCCCCCGAGTCAAAAAGATTGGGGACCCCTGCCATAGCACCTAATATATAACAGCCCTGAGAAAGATAATAGAAAAGGAAAAAAATAACGTTAAGTATTAGAGATGAAATGGACACATTGAATAAGTTATATAATTAAAAAAATACTATATACTGTAAATACAATATTACAATATATGTGTATAATAAATATAGGTAAGCATGCCATCTCTACTTAAATTATGAAATAATGTGTATGGTGTACAATTAGGATGAGTATGATTATCTGTATATGTATGCACAGGGGTGTGGCTCCAAATTTTGGGCCCCCATACAGAAGATTCCGACGGGCCCCCTAAACCCAACGTCACCGCCTCACACACACACAAACATGGAATGTTTACATGCTTTTAAAAGATGGGATTAGACTAGAACATATCGAGATAACGCCTGAACCCCCCCAACCCCAATAATTTTGTTTTGTTTTCATTTTTAATTTAATTACATTTTTTTACCAAAAAAAAATTACAGCAAATTGAATATAAAGTGGCCGGAATATGAATTTGCATAACCATATACTGTAACTTATGATTATTCACATAAACGTGATTACAAATATGTTTTTCTTAACTTCAGAGTTTATAGTAGAGATTACCTGATTCACGTTTAATTATTATCAGTGGATAAATACTAATAATGTAGCATCTCCTGGTAGTTAAGCTTCCCCCGTTTCTAACTTTAATTGAGGCTCCTTGAATGCACCACAGTTATGGGCACTGAGATGCAAAATTTTAACTTGTACATAACTTTCTCCCATGCTGCAACAGATAGATTTTTACCTTTCTTCTACCATGTCATCATTGTACCAAAATGCTGGTGCTGCGTGTGTCAACCTTATTACTGAACTTTCATGACAATATTTATTTTATCCTAACATTTAGGACGTAGTCTCTATAACTTACATATTTAAATAATTTTACAAAAGCCCAGGGCCACCCTGTGCATGGGACCCCTGTAAAACGTCCCCACTTTCTTCTCCCCTTCCACGCCCCTGTGTAGGCACAAGAGTTTTATGTATTTTATATAATATTTGTGGGGAAAAGTTGAAGGACAAAACATCATTTTGGACAAGAATTTTGTGAAACCATTAAAATAACCAAAAACAAAAAAACAAAAAGTAACCAAACAACCACCCCCCCAAAAAAACGAGTGAATCATCCTACCTCTATTAGTGCCAGGAGTCATATACAGTAGTGTTCAGCAGTTTGGTGACATTGTCTCATGCAATACAAGGCTAAAGTGTCTAAACTTCTGACTGCCACTATGAATGCATTTTTTCCTATCATGTGATTAAATTCATGTGGAATAACTTTTGCCAATGGCAGTCAATAATCTCAAGATAAGTATAGAAATGTTTGGATAAGCAGTTCTTGAATATTCAGCAACTCAGGAATATTAATGCAGACTCAAGGCCAGGTTAATTTAACAATAAAAATAAAATTGTCTCACATCAACTTAATAAAATAACAATATGATATTAATACATATGCATATATTAATAAATATACAACTACAAATACAAATGTGATATACAAATAAATCATTTGTATAAATAAACGCGTATTTGTAAATATATTTTTGAGATTTGAAAATATATACAAATCAAATTTATAAATATAAAAATGTGACATACAAATAAATCAAGAATTTGTATAAATAAACATGTATTTGTAAATATATTTTTGAAATTTTAATATAGATTTTGATTTTGTATTTTTATTTGTATTTAATTTGAATATGTGGATCACTTCTTTGCTTTTGTGTCGATGAGACATTCCTACCACAAACCAGATGCACAAATAAATGTGACCAAATTTGAATGTGGAGTTACACACTCCCCTGAACAACCAACAGAGGGCACTGCAGCCACAGGGGTCTGGGTCACAGACATGGTCAGACACTGGCGAGCCAATCAGAGGCACACTAGGGAGGGTTGTATAGTGGATTAAATGGATGGGTAAGTAATAACTAGTATTGATAACTGTTTCAGGTGTGCTGTAGTAGTGCCATGGTTGTATAGTGGATTAAATGGATGGGTAAGTAATAACTAGTATTGATAACTGTTTCAGGTGTGCTGTAGTAGTGCCATGGTTGTATAGTGGATTAAATGGATGGGTAAGTAATAACTAGTATTGATAACTGTTTCAGGTGTGCTGTAGTAGTGTCATGGTTGAATCTACTAGATAGTTTAGTCAGTCACTCAGCTTTTACAGGTGTGTGATGTGACGACGACGTCTGGCAACATCCAAAATATCTAATGAAGTAAAAGTGGAAGTAGGAGAAAAAAAAAGATCCTCCAGTAATGTACAGATACAGCATTTCAGTACTTCTACTACTAGTGAAGTAGGCCTTAATAGCCTTGGCCTTAGCGCTACTTCGTTAGCTGCTAGCTGGCTAACGTTGTCAGACGTCATCATCACATCAACACCTGTAAAAGCTGAGAGACTGACTAAACTATCTAGTAAATACAACCATGGCACTACTACATCAAACCTGAAACAGTTATCAATACTAGTTATTACTTACCCATCCATTTACAGGTACAGAACTATCAAATTCCGGAGGGCCCGCCTCAGGAAAAGCCTTATAGCCTGTAAATGTGTGTTGGTCATGTAGGATGTCTTTTTGTTATTTTTTGTGATGTGTAATGTCTATTGTTCAAATGTACGGCAGTGACAATGAATTTCCCCAAGGGGACCAATAAATCTAAATCTAATCTAATCATAATCCACTATATGACTCTCCCTAGTGTGCCTCTGATTGGCTCGCCAGTGTCTGACCATGTCTGTGACCCAGACCGCTCTGGCTGCAGTGCCCTCTGTTGGTTGTTCAGGGGAGTGTGTAACTCCACATTCAAACTCGGTCACATGTATTTGTGCATCTGGTTTGTGGTAGGAATGTCTCATTGACACAAAAGCAAAAAAACGATCCACATATGCAAATTCAATACAAATACAAATACAAAATCAAGCATATTTATATTCAAATCTCAAAAATATATTTACAAATACACGTTTATTTATTCAAATTCTTGATTCATTTGTATATCACATTTTTATTTTTATAAATTTTATTTGTATATATTTTCAAACCTCAAAAATATATTTACAAATACGTGTTTATTTATACAAATTATTTATTTGTATATCACATTTGTATTTGTATTTGTATATTTATTAATATATGCATATGTATTAATATCATATTGATGTATATAAGTTGATGTGAGACAATTTTACTTCCATACATTTCGCTTCAAAACAGAACTTTGGATAAAATTAAGGTACCATCGGCACACATCAAGTTTAAAATACCATCTTAAAGCGAAACACGTACTCAAGGATGGACATTTATTTTAGAATATTTAACATGTATTTATTATTTATCTACTAAGGATATCCCTATTCAATATTGATATCCATCTAATATTAACAAAAACAACAACAACAACCAGTGTTGTCAAACCTTTTTGTGACTTATTTTGTAAACAACTACTAGCGACAAATCTAATGACTTTTCCCGGGGATATTGGAGACTTTTTTGTGTCTGGGAGACTCTGAGATGAAAGCAAGCAGCACTCATCGTCCTCAGCGAGCAGTGACGGCTGCTGCCGGTCAGCTGGTACTGCTGCACCGATAGCTACATACTAGCATGAAAGCTATCTACATCGACAAGAAGCAGTGGAAAACGTTAGGATGGCAAAGTTTACTGATTCAATGTTGTCAACAAAAGTACCAAAGTTAAGTTAAACATATGCCTTTGCTAAATGGACAGCCAACCAAGTCTTGCAAGAAGATGTCATTCATATCACCACAGCTGATCCGTCGTACAATACCTTGAAGAGGCACAATTACAGCAAAGATAAACCAACCGTACTTTACAAATAGGAGCATCAACTTGCAACTACAGACTGCATGTGAATTTATTTTGCTTCCTGTAAGTGATCACAATGAGCTGGGTTCACATTGTACCAAAAAAAGAGATCAGAATTGTCATCTGAAAAAGGTAAACAGGCTTGTTTGTTTAAACAACTATTTAAACTAAAGAAGAGTAAATGGTGGACTATGTTAAGTTGTTTATGAGTGCGTTTACAACATTATTGATTAGTAACTGTACATTGTTTGCAAAAAATTTTAAAACTGCAAAGACTTTCAAAATGTGCACTTAATTTTTACAATAATTATTTTCACAAAGTTTTGAAAGCATCTTTCCTTTCCTAGGAAAATGTTATTTATGCAAGCAAATAATAATTAATCATCATTAATCACAGGTTTCAAGTGTGATTATTATGATTTAAAAAAATAATCACTTGACAGCCCTAGTAAATAATAAATGTTATTATAAATGTGCCTGTTACTACATTACATATATACTAACAGCATGTATATGAAACCTTAACGGAGGTGTTTGGATGTTTCTAAGCGCTTTATAGGCAGAATGGTGCGACTTCTATAGGCTCCATTGTAAACATACTTTTAATCGCATTTATTTATTATTGAGAATGCATAAAAAAAAGAAAAACATATGGGTTCTTCTCTTACATAGGGATTGTGAATGATCAACAAAATTCCCTAAAATGTGCAGTTCCCCTTTAAATATATCACTGATTCTCTCTAATCTAACATTGTAATCCCACAATACCAGAGCATCCCCCTATATTATATCCATAGGGTCTAGTGTGCGCAGAGAGCGGGCCAGTCATCGAGGGGATTATGTGTCTCTAACACCTGGCCCAGATGCCGTACATCTGTACACATGCTGGGGACAAGGACACAGGATTGATGCACGTCACAAACAGATACTGAATACATCCATCTTGTACAATGTTATCATTATATTACAAATATATATATTTCATACAGTTCCATATTTTAAATGATGGCATTCGGACATTTATTTTAGAATATTTAACATGTATTTATTATTTATCTACTAAGGGTGTCCCTGTTCGATATTGATATCCATCTAATATTAGCAGAAAAACAACAACAACCAAGTATTGGATTGCATCGGCATGCATCCAAAATGTGTGATACACTGTAATCTCTGATGCAAGCAGTCCTGCAGCGTGTTTACTTGTGCAATGCTCTACAGCCAGTTACCATCTATATGTCCTCCAACAAGCACACAACATTGGTAATTTTTTTGCATTTTAGTCAAGTCATTTGGTCAGGACTCAGCCTGTACACAGTCACAACCTCAAAGACTAGGGATTGGTACCTTACACATTTGAAGTGATTCAGTACAAATTCTCAGTACCTGGTAATCAGTTGTTTAATTTACAGTACTTTATATCACTTTATATTGTGCTCAAAGTGTACAAACCTTCACTAAAGTAGGGACTTTTGTCAAGGCTGGAACCCATTATTCATATTTACATTGTTTCTTATGGAGGAATTTGCTTCAGTATACAAACTTTTCGATTTATGAACCCTGTTCGAGAACCAGTCGTAAATCAAGGTTCCACAGTATATATCAGTGGCGGGCTATGCATTTCACACCTAGGCCTTCAGTGATTTCCTACTTAGTCCGCCTCCAATGAATACCTCTCATACTACCATCATTTTTGTCACCACATGAGCACGACTGGAGAAATACAATACAGAAACACACTTGCGCACTACTGGACATTGAATCACCTCAATAGTGTACAAAACGGGCTATTTTACGGTGCATTTAAAACTCAATAAATCCGCATTCACAATTAAAACATATCTTTACGTGGCACTGTCAAAATTGAAATAATTGTGAAAACATATTAAACGTGACAAAATACAGAAATAAGATATTTAAACTCATAATTTGCAGCACCCATAATAAATCATAAGCCCGAGGTACCGCTCATAGTTGGTTGATTCGATTGGAAGTGGCGGACAAACCATTTCAACGGCTGGGACAGGTTATCTAGCTCGGGGGTCGGCCGCGTACTTGCCAACCTTCCCGATTTTTCCGGGAGACTCCCGAATTTCAGTGCCCCTCCCGAAAATCTCCCAGAGCAACCATTCTCACAAATTTCTCCCGATTTTCACCCGGACAATAATATTGAGGGCGTGCCGTGATGGCACTGCCTTTAGCGGCCTCTACGACCTGTAATCACGTCCGCTTTTTCTCCATACAAACAGCGTGCCGGCCCAGTCACATGTTGTATGAGCCTTCTAAAGACACACGTAAGTCACTGCAAGACATACTTGATCAACAGCCATACAGGTAACACTGTTACATATATGCGCCACTCTGTGAACCCACACTAAACAAGAATGACAAACACATTTTGGGAGAATATCCGCATCGTAACACAACATAAACACAACAGAACAAATACCTAGAATCACTTGCAGCCCTAATTCTTCCGGGCTACAATATACACCCCCGCTACCACCAAACCCCGCCCCCCCAACCACGCCCACCTTAACCCAACCCCCTGCCCCCCTAACCCCGCCCACCTCAACCCCTCCCCCCATCTCCCGAATTTGGAAGTCTCAAGGTTGGCAAGTATGGTCGGCCGACCTCACCTTACGAAATCTATAGCTTCTCTTGAAATGCCCTTCTTAAAAATGGCCTTGCAAGTATATATCTGCAACTTAAGCAACGTTTTGCTCTCCTCCGGCCATTGTGGGTTAAAAAAGCGAGTAGATATAATTTCTCTGTTAGCCCAGTGGGCGGCTTTGTTGATTTGGATAGCACTTCCTGCTCTCGCAACTCACAACTTGTGATTGGACACTCACTTGTGAGTCACAAATGTGCAGGGATGAGAATTGATAATATTTTTCCAGTTCTGATTCCACATTCAATTCTGCTTAACCATTTAGTTCCTTTATCGGTTCTCTTATCGATTTTAATTTGTAAAAAAAAAACAAAAAAAAAACTAACAACAAAACGGTAGATTAGCATCCATTTTGTTTAGTTTAGAGGTAACAGGACCTTAGAAAGACAACAGTGAGGTCTTGAGAGGCACCTAGGATAGAGAATAAACATGATAAATAAATATACCTCTGTATAATTTAACAAAATAAAATATGTGTGAAAATTATGCAAGATTGTAACATTCAGTAACAATTTCAAAACTTTTACAATCTTTTTTCATCACTCTAGAAAATATGTTGGTGAACTCAAAACATTAAAATAGGTTGTTTAGATTTACAATGTGAAACTATTATATACTGTACATAACATGCAACTCAAGATATTTCTAAATTTCTTTTAATAAAATGTTGAGGATTATGGCTTGCATTTTATGAAGACCTTGAATTGAAAATCTCAGAAAATGTGCAAAAATCGTAAGCTAAGCCATACTTGCCAACCCTCCCGTTTTTAGCGGGAGAATCCCGATATTCAGCGCCTCACCCGACAACCTCCCGTCAGAGATTTTCTCCCGACAAACTCCCGGTATTCAGCCGGAGCTGGAGGCCACGCCCCCTCCAGCTCAATGTGGACCTGAGACTGAGTGGGGACAGCCTGTTCTCACGTCCGCTTTCCCACAATAAAACAGCTTACCTGCCCAATGACGTCATAACATCTAGGGCTTTTAGAGAGTGGAGTGCACAACTGTGCACACAACAAGGAGAGGAAGCAGAAGAACGAGGAAATTACAGACATGGCGACGCCATCGACGAGCAAGATGAAGAAATACGCTTGCAAGTTGAACGGAGAAGTTAAACAGGACAATACTGCCATCTAATGGATAGCCTCTGGAACACTGAAATTCAAGTATTTATTTTATATGTAAATAAAATATATATATATATATATATATATATATATATATATATATATATATATATATATATATATATATATATATATATATATATATATATATATATATATATAGCTAGAATTCACTGAAAGTCCAGTATTTCATACATATATATATATATATATATATATATATATATATATATATATATATATGAAATGTATATGAAATACTCGAGTTGGTGAATTCTAGCTGTAAATAACCAGGCCCCCAACCACGCCCCAAACCACGCCCCCCGCCCCCGACCAAGCTCCACGCCCCCCCCTAACCCAACCCCCCCACCCCACCCCACCCCCCACCTCCCGATATTGGAGGTCTCAAGGTTGGCAAGTATGAGCTAAGCACAAATGTAAATTTGCATGAGTTTATATCACATATTAGTTTCACATTTGAAGTTGATTTTCTGACATGAATGTACACCATATTCTACTTATATGAGTTTCAACTGTATAATGTAATGACTGAGGGAAAATTTGGTTGTATGCACCTTTTCACCGACTACTATTGAACATTCACTTTGTAAAAATCAGGAGCACTGTGGCAAATGGGATCAACCGTTTGACCACAAACGTATTCACAGCTTGTCTGTTCTGCGTGTACTCTTTTCCATGTTGCGGGGAAATAGAAGCAGGCAGCAGACATGAAATGGAGCGAGTACTTACTGCCCGGCTCGGAGCTAGTCAGAATCTGTCTCTCGTCTTGCTCATTTAAATGAGGAGGTATTCATTTTATTTAACAAATAATAGCGCTAACATAATAGGCAGTGAATTAGTACCTGTTGTATTTACGCCAGATGACGTGGTTACTGCTGCTGGGATGAGATCGACGCGGTTAAAAAACGCAACATTCATTTATAGTTATTGCATGCTTTGTGTTCAAATGTTTCTGCATATTGCTCATATGTCCTCCTCTTGCTGAAATAGCAATCTTGCAAGTAGCGATGTTGCAATCTTTTCTTGTAAAATGTTGTCAATTTAAAAGCGTTTGTTTCACCCGTGCGCCGCCATTTTGCTGTCTTACGACACTACACGCGTTGCCTAATGACGTCATTCCCATCCAAGGAATTGATACACTGGGAACTAGGGATGTCCAATAATAGCTTTTTGCCAATATCCGATATTCCGATATTGTCCAAAGCTTTAATTACCGATACCAATATATCAACCGATACTGATATATACAGTCGTGGAATTAACACATTATTATGCCTAATTTGGACAACCAGGTATGGTGAAGATAAGGTCCTTTTTTTAAAAATTCATAAAATAAAATAAGATAAATAAATTAAAAACATTTTCTTGAATAAAAAAGAAAGTAAAACAATATAAAGACATTTTCATAGAAACTAGTAATTAATGAAAATGAGTAAAATTAACTGTTAAAGGTTAGTACTATTAGTGGACCAGCAGCACGCACAATCATGTGTGCTTACGGACTGTATCCCTTGCAGACTGTATTGATATATATTGATATATAAAGTAGGAACCAGAATATTAATAACAGAAAGAAACAACCCTTTTGTGTGAATGAGTGTGAATTAGTGTAAATGGGGGAGGGAGGTTTTTTGTGTTGGTGTACTAATTGTAAGTGTATCTTGTGTTTTTTATGTTGATTTAATAAAAAATAATTTAAAAAAACAACCCGATACCGATAATAAAAAAAACGATACCGATAATTTTCGATATTACATTTTAAAGCATTTATCGGCCGATAATATCGGCAGGCCGATATTATCGGACATCTCTACTGGGAACCAATTATTTTCGATTCCCATCCCTACAAGTGAGTATTCAATCACAGGAGGCGTATATGTCACTTTCAACGGTTCAACGTTTGGCAACCTAGGAAGGCCTACTGTCAACAACTCGTGCTCTGATTGGCTAGCGTAACTATCTATCAACTGTATGTGCCCCGTTCACCTACGCTGCGCAGACCGCAGCATTGTTGATTCAGAAGGCCTCCGGCAGATTTCGTACAGCTTGAGCAACAAGCGAGCTGAATTCTGATTGGATAAAAGCTTGTAAAAACGTAAAAACAGCAAAATCTGAGCCTAATATGACATGAAGAGAATATGATGAATACTTTTACATTGGAACCTTGATTTACGTACGCTTATATTTGCGTCTTTTTCGGTACGAATGTTTACATTGCGCTAAATATGCCTCTGTGTGCGGACCATGTCTCGGCGTATGAACGCTTCATTCATTTATATATTTATTTTGTATGCCGCTGGACGCCCAATGGGGGCTACTTTTTTGATGACATCACTTCCTGTACACGTGGGCACGGCCACTTTGAAGAGGCGGCGCCCCATACGTTACATCCTGTTTACATCTTGTACACAGAGGTGCGGCCATTTCGAATAGCGGCACTTCTGACGAGTTTATTTCCACAATTGTTGTACCTTGCGCCGGTCAGAGCTGTGTCAGATCTTTTTGTGTGATCAAAAACACTTAAAATGTATCCAAACTCTCACGGTCTTGCTGTATAGCTTCGGGTTGATGGACAACCACTGAGCTAGCATTTTAGCTAGTTAGCCCCCTTAAGGCACCTTCAGTTTGAGGACTTTATCAGCAAAGGAGGTTTTGTTACGCAGCAAGTCTTTGATTGTGATGAGGCCAAAAACAATGCCACAGCAGAACTTTATTACAGCGAAGGAGAAGGCACTACCTGGACACAAGCCGATTGAAGATTGTCTCTCACTTCTAGTTTGTGCTAACGCTAGCGATGATTACGTGAAGCCACTGCACATGTATCTGTCCAAAACTCCCAGTGTTCAACAATGCCACACATATTCCCAGACACAAGGTAAAATTATTTTCTTTTTTTGGTTTTAGAGTGCACCAACAAGACTTGTGTGTGTGCGTGTGTTTGTTTGTGCATGTGTGTGTGTGTGTGTGTGTGTGTGTGTGTTGCTGTAATGTTTTTGTGTTTGGAAACAAAATACATTGTTGAGCTATTACCCTGTTGTTATATTGGTTTAATATGTACACACACACACACATATATATATATATATATATATATATATATATATATATATATATATATATATATATATATATATATATATATATATATATATATATATATATATATATATATATATATATATATATAAATATATGTATATATATATATACATATGGATAGATAGATAGATAGATAGATAGATAGATAGATAGATAGATAGATAGATAGATAGATAGATAGATAGATAGATAGATAGATGGATAGATAGATAGATAGATAGATAGATAGATAGATAGATAGATAGATAGATAGATAGATAGATAGATAGATAGATAGATAGATAGATAGATAGATAGATAGATAGATAGATAGATAGATAGATAGATAGATAGATAGATAGATAGATAGATAGATAGATAGATAGATAGATGGATAGATAGATAGATAGATCTTGTTGCCTCCCAGCTGATCTTCCTCCCAGGGAATTTTAAGTTGCTGGTCACTCCCAAGTTCTTTTTATGACACATAAGCTGAGTAGAAGGACCACCAGAAACAGAATAGGTATTTTGTAATTTATTTCCAAAGCTTTGGAAATAGAATGAGACCAATCCAGGACAGAGCATTCCCTAGCGCAGCTAAAACCGGTCTAATCTCAAATACGCAAGCCTTCTCTTCTATAATGTGTTTCTCGTTCCCACCCTTTGTTGTCCCTCCCACCTTCCAGAATGACTACAGATGCCCATTGTCCTCCTCAGCTGGACACAGGATAGATTACGGAAAAGGAGTTATAGCTACTCCCTGCATACCAAAGCTTCAAGGCCGACACGCAGTACTTGCAGACCAAAAGAGCACAATTGGAAGAACACTAGCTGTTTTGTAGTACGACCACGAAATTAAAGAAGTAACACTTAAATATGGATATATGTAATTATCCACTTCCGTCAATATACATTAGACCTTTAAGCCTATTGTTATGTTTTTTGGTGAGCATGTGCAGTTTGTGTTACTTACTCTCCACTAACAGTCTTCTTAGAGCAACAGAAACAAGCAAGTGCAGCCAGAAGGAGCAGCAGAGGGATGCCGATACCCAGAACCAGGCCAAGAATAAGGTCCAGGTCTGTGTTGCTCAATGTGTCTCGATCTGCTGAGTTTCAGATTAAATCACATTGGACGAACTGATTAAGTCAACAAAAACATCTAATGTGTCTTTTCCTGCAGACATAGCTATTGATACACACATTTCCTAACTTATTAGCTTCATTGTCATTCATCTGCTTTGAAATTGCTTTTAAAAAGACACTCACTTAGTACACAGGACTGGGCTTCATCCACATCAGTTGTGCCATTGCACACACACCTGTAGCCTCCATACGTGTTGGTGCAGAGAGCAGGGTGCACACACACCGCCTCCTTGGCCTTACACTCATCCAAATCTGTGGGTGGGAAGACAAAGAGCAAGTAGGAGACATAAATCTTTCTTCAACATGGTATTTGCGAGGCGATTCGAGTTTTACTGTTTATCAGCATATTTTAGTGTATTATGGTACAATGATAGAATATAATATTGTTGGCTTGGACGGCTAAGCTTGAAAACAACAACTGCTGCCTTCAAAGAACGGGATCTCCTCAATTTACCATCAACTTCTATGGAGCTGATGTCATAGTGGCTGCTGACACTGGCCAGGTAGTCCCTGATGTACCAGTGCGGTGTGTCACTGGACACGTTGATGCGATATTCAACCAGGCGTGCACCGGAGCTCTGTCCTGGATCCTTCCTGCTGGCATTGTAGAATTTGTTCTGGAAGCCCATGGACAGGATGTCAACCAGCTGAAGGAAAAATGCATCATTGTTTGTTACTTTGAAAAATACAAATAATTTAAATAGTCAGTAGCCAACAATTATATAATCACTCACAGTGATACATTGATTTGTGTATGCCCCTCTTTTTGTATGATTAGATTTTTGTTGAAAATATTTGCCCTAGTTTTTCTATTCTGAATGATCTTTTCTTTGTATGTCGTACAACCAAAAACTGTGCATTACAAACTCAGCTCATCGCAGTATTTGCCAACAAAAGTCTTCAATTAAGGTAAAAGTAATTTTAAATGTTTATTTATCTATTACATGTCATTATCTCACATGACAGGTATTACTACCGGTAGTTTCTGGTATTTAGTTGTATTTCCAATCAAGTGCTCTTATAATGGTTTCTACTTCCTGTTTGCCTCCGTTTGCTACCAACAATTGCAAATTGTTTTTGTGTTACCTGCTTTTCTCTCTTAAAAAAATGCTTCTTATCTGTACGTGGTTTCCAATATCTGCATCCTGGGGTCCAGACCAGACCGACAGAATGGACAGTTTTGGTTTTTGTACAATTCGCTCGTCTTTGGACTTTTTGGAACAGATTACTGACGAGTACCACTTGTACACAAAAAGCTCACCTGCTCGAGTCCATCTGCTCTGTTCCTCCTCCAGTCCACAGAAACGTTGAACACATTACCCCCTGCAGACACACAACAGCCTCAACACCTGCGTAATGATATCTTATGCCTATATTGGGGCATGTCTGCCACTGTATGTGCATAGAAACACCATGAATGAAACAGTATATAACAATATTGAAAGCTTACCTGGAGGATTGCCAGCGTCGCCTGAAGAGAAAAAAGTAATAATTTGCATTATATTTAATGTCTACATGTACTGTAATTGAATTAACAAAGAATAACACAAAAATGCATTTACTGATATCATGATGACATACTATGCACATACCACAACCATCAGACTCTCTTGTCTCCTGATATCTGCAGTAGCAGTCAACAGAGCCTGGTTTGTTCTTACACTCAAACTTGGCATTCGGACAAGCTGACAGCTCAGCGCATTCGTCGATATCTTCAGTACGCACACAGACAGCTGCACTGTTAGATTACTGTTAATCAATGCGAGAATATTCATCTTTTAAGGCTTTGTACCTGTACAATTGATTCCATCTCCGAAAAAGCCAGGCTTACATGTGCATGTGTAGTTTTGTTTTGTGCTGGAGCAAATCGCATCTTTGTGGCACGGGAAAGGGAAGGGAGGCATGCACATGTCTGGAAAGTACATCACAAAGCAAGACTGAGATGTGAAACGGATTATTTACATCAAAAAAAACAATTAATTTGGGACTGACCATGCTCAAAGCACTTGTACCCCTGCTTTCCGTTTGTCACTGTATTATCCGGGCATTGTCCACAGGTAAAATCATTAGGGTGTGACTCAGATTGGCACTGCACCCCTCGGTAACATGGCTTGCCTATGCATGGGTCTGCAACCGTTCCGCAAAACTTCCCACTGAATCCTTTAAGGCAAAGGCATCCCAACACCTGGAACATTGCCAGAGATACACTACTAAAAACCTGATAATGCCACGGTATGCACATCATATCCATACAAAAACAATGCAACCAACTCGTGCATTCTTTTTCGGGTCATTCAGCTGGGTCTGTTGATTGATTCTTATCAGTACTCTATGGTTAAAAAACGATGAAGCTACCCCTAATCTGATAGTTGCACATTTTGGGTGACGTTAGTTTTTGAAGGCATTGGCATTTCTCAAAGGTTTACCTGGAACTTTCCCTGAAGATGGTTTTCCATGACGCTGTCATACTGACAAGTCCCTCCATTAAGGCAGTTGCAGATTCGCAGAATGGGGGTAAACAATGAGCTGGAGAGCCTGTCTGTGACCTTAATAGTAAGCTGGACAGGATCAGTGCCAAGGGGTCTCCAGGATAAGTAACCATCACCTGGATTGGAGAAAGGGGCGAATAGTCTGAAACTCATTTACTGCACTTTTTGGCCAAATAGCGAGTGATTTTTTTTACTATTCAATAATTACAGTGTTTATTTTGTTTTGGCTCTACCTGAAGCAAGGGTTCAACTTGCATAAACAGTAAATTGCTATGACTCACCACTGCCAATGGAGGCCTGCGGAGGTCTTGGGAAGAGTAGTGAATAGGTTATAGGATCTTCATTTGGGTCCAGGGCAATGATCCGGAGATTAACTGTAGAGTTCACTTCCGCTTGGATCATTGTAGGTTCTGTCACTATTGGAGGTGTGTTGCCTACCAGCGCATTCATACAAAACCAATCAATTATAGTCAAAGGACAGTTCTTAATTTTTAAATCTTCTGAAAATAGTATAGACATTACCATAGATTAGGGCCAAATTTTGGTACTGTTTTTCAGCATTCAAGGTTTGAAGGCCCAGGTCTGAGCTGCCGGATGCGAGGGTGTCATGGACACACGGCATGCTGCCTTGGCAGGTTTTTCTTAGCTCCTCCACCACATCAGGACTGAAGCCTTCATACAACTCTTTGGAAGAGACTGGTTCAAGTGGAACCAGTGGAGAGGAAGAAAACAGCAGGCTCTCTGGTTGTGGGACTGTCCCTAGACACAAATAAGTCAAATGTAATACACGTAAAGCTCTTGTTTTTGTTTGAATGTGCCAATTTATGTAAGTAATTGCATGTTTTTTAATAAAAAATACCAGTTGAAGAAAAATATATGAGCGATAACTTTGCAAGGGGATACAGTTAGAGGTGAGCTTACCTCCCATAAGGTAGACTATGAGACATCAGTTAAAGGGATAGACCCATCCTATAATCAGGATCAGTATAAATTCAATATGGGACAAATTTACTGATTAAAATATTGAGGGAGAAAATATAACCAGTTCGATCAGATCCAAAAGGAAATGGTCAATTCAATGTAGATTGACATACCATAAACAGAGACACAGTAGCTACAGTTCCATGCTATGTTTTGTAAGGTTAGTGTTAAATATAGAAATTATGCTCAACATTGCAACTCTACTGCTGGATTTGGTGACCAAACTCAAAAAGGCCATTATAATATGTGCATTTAAAGTTTGAATAAAAAGCAGCTGTAACAACAATGCATAAATTGAGCTATATAGCGGCAATCAATGTATTATTTTCCATCAGGGCAGCAAAATATTTGGTGCAGAGTTTTAACATATTTTTTATGTCTAATATTATTACAATGTGGGTTCCCTCCGGGTACTCCGGCTTCCTCCCACCTCCAAAGACATGCACCTGGGGATAGGTTGATTGGCAACACTAAATTGGCCCTAGTGTGTGAATGTGAGTGTGAATGTTGTCTGTATATCTGTGTTGGCCCTGCGATGAGGTGGCGACTTGTCCAGGGTGTACTCCGCCTTCCGCCCGAATGCAGCTGAGATAGGCTCTAGCACCCCCGCGACCCCGAACGGGACAAGTGGTAGAAAATGGATGGATGGACTATTACAATAAAGGAGAACGATGTTTGGTATAGATATCGGCAGATATTGTGCATCCCTAATTAGTTTAACTGCTCATACTTGTCTTTTGAATCAATAAAAAGAACAAAGGCTTATAAGGCTTAAAATCATAATCCATCCATTTTCTAAAATCATAATCAATTGAATGTATGTGTCGACATTTACTTACAAGACAGCCCAAATTGATGCAACTTTTCTTCCGATGGTGGGTTGAAATCATGCGAGGACATGAGCCTGCCATCAGACATAAGGAAGTCATCTGAGCGGTTAGAACTCCAGAGGCCCATTAGACCCACAGTTCGGTTGTAAAAGGTCTGGGGAACTTCCACCATAGCTGCCAACTGTTTGTGGCCTTCCACACGCCACACAAGCACATGCAGACCACCAGCGTACACAGCTGCACAACGATCCACTGAGATACAGCGTACAGCAAAGTCTCTCTCCCCTATGTGCACTACACCTGAAAAAAGGTTTACCATACACAAATGTTTATCTATTTCCTGAAAGAGATAAGCCGTAAAGGCTGGATCTAATGTGTGCTGTTATTTACCAATAGTGATGAATACTTCAGCTTCATCAACAAACACCCGCAGTCCTTTTCCTTTCTCTGCACATCTCCATTCAACCTGTAAGAAATGGCCACACATAGTTTACATGTGATCAGGTTTTGTATACTGGGACTTATCACAGCAACCTGACCCTCAATGTCAGACCTATTTATTGGTTAATGGACCAAAAAGGAACATAAACTTCTCAGCGGGTCTTGAGTCCTAATGAGACATTGGATTTGATAAGGATTTTTTGTCACTTTTCTCCAGCGAGTGAACATCTGTGATCTACAAACCCCGTTTCCATATGAGTTGGGAAATTGTGTTAGATGTAAATATAAACAGAATACAATGATTTGCAAATCCTTTTCAACCCATATTCAGTTGAATGCACTACAAAGACAAGATATTTGATATTCAAACTCATAAACTGTTTTTTTTTTTGCAAATAATAATTAACTAAGAATTTCATGGCTGCAACACGTGCCAAAGTAGTTGGGAAAGGGCATATTCACCACTGTGTTACATGGCCTTTCCTTTTAACAACACTCAGTAAACGTTTGGGAACTGAGGAGACACATTTTTTAAGGTTCTCAGGTGGAATTCTTTCCCATTCTTGCTTGATGTACAGCTTAAGTTGTTCAACAGTCCAGGGGTCTCCGTTGTGGTATTTTAGGCTTCATAATGCGCCACACATTTTCAATGGGAGACAGGTCTGGACTACATGCAGGCCAGTCTAGTACCCGCACTCTTTTACTATGAAGCCACGTTGATGTAACACGTGGCTTGGCATTGTCTTGCTGAAATAAGCAGGGGCGTCCATGGTAACGTTGCTTGGATGACAACATATGTTGCTCCAAAACCTGTATGTACCTTTCAGCATTAATGGCGCCTTCACAGATGTGTAAGTTACCCAAGTCTTGGGCACTAATTCACCCCCATACCATCACAGATGCTGGCTTTTCAACTTTGCGCCTATAACAATGCGGATGGTTCTTTTCCTCTTTGGTCCGGAGGACACAACGTCCACAGTTTCCAAAAACAATTTGAAATGTGGACTCGTCAGACCACAGAACACTTTTCCACTTTGCATCAGTCCATCTTAGATGAGCTCAGGCCCAGCGAAGCCGACGACGTTTCTGGGTGTTGTTGATAAAAGTTTTTCACCTTGCATAGGAGAGTTTTAACTTGCACTTACAGATGTAGCGACCAACTTTAGTTACTGACAGTGGGTTTCTGAAGTGTTCCTGAGCCCATGTGGTGATATCCTTTACACACTGATGTCGCTTGTTGATGCAGGACAGCCTGAGGGATGGAAAGTCACGGGCGTAGCTGCTTACGTGCAGTGATTTTCCAGATTCTCTGAACCCTTTGATGATATTACGGACCGTAGATGGTGAAATCCCTAAATTCTTTGCAATAGCTGGTTGAGAAAGGTTTTTCTTAAAGGCCTACTGAAATGCGATTTTCTTATTTAAACGGGGATAGCAGGTCCATTCTATGTGTCATACTTGATCATTTCGCGATATTGCCATATTTTTGCTGAAAGGATTTAGTAGAAAACATCGACGATAAAGTTTGCAACTTTTGGTCGCTGATAAAAAAGCCTTGTCTGTACCGGAAGTAGTGTAAAGTCACAGGTTGTGGAGCGCCTCACATCAGCACATTGTTTACAATCATGGCCACCAGCAGCGAGAGCGATTCGGACCGAGAAAGCGACGATTTCCCCATTAATTTGAGCGAGGATGAAAGATTTGTGAGAGTGAAGGACTAGAGGGCAGTGGAAGCGATTCAGATAGGGAAGATGCTGTAAGAGGCGGGTGCGACCTGATATTCAACTGGGAATGACTAAAACAGTAAATAAACACGAGACATATATATACTCTATTAGCCACAACACAACCAGGCTTATATTTAATATGCCACAAATTAATCCCGCATAACAAACACCTCCCCCCTCCCGTCCATATAACCCGCCAATACAAATCAAACACCCGCACAACACACTCAATCCCACAGCCCAAAGTACCGTTCACCTCCCCAAAGTTCATACAGCACATATATTTCCCCAAAGTCCCCAAAGCTACGTACGTGACATGCACATAGCGGCACGCACGTACGGGCAAGCGATCAAATGTTTGGAAGCCGCAGCTGCGTACTCACGGTACCGCGTCTGCGTATCCAACTCAAAGTCCTCCTGGTAAGAGTCTCTGTTGTCCCAGTTCTCCACAGGCCAATGGTAAAGCTTGACTGTCATCTTTCGGGAATGTAAACAATGAAACATCGGCTGTGTTTGTGTTGCTGCAGCCGGCTGAAATACACCGCTTCCCACCTACAGCTTTCTTCTTTGCTGTCTCCATTGTTCATTGAACAAATTGCAAAAGATTAACCAACACAGATGTCCAGAATACTGTGGAATTTTGCGATGAAAACAGACGACTTAATAGCTGGCCACAATGCTGTCCCAAAATGTCCTCTACAATCTGTGACGTCACACGCAGGCATCATCATACCAAGACGTTTTCAGCAGGATATTTCGCGCGAAATTTAAAATTGCACTTTAGTAAGCTAACCGTGCCGTATTGGCATGTGTTGCAATGTTAAGATTTCATCATTGATATATAAACTATCAGACTGCGTGGTCGGTAGTAGTGGGTTTCAGTAGGCCTTTAAACTGTTCAACAATTTGCTCACGCATTTGTTGACAAAGTGGTGACCCTCGCCCCATCCTTGTTTGTGAATGACTGAGCATTTCATGGAATCTACTTTTATACCCAATCATGGCACCCACCTGTTCCCAATTTGCCTGTTCCCCTGTGGGATGTTCCAAATAAGTGTTTGATGAGCATTCCTCAACTTTATCAGTATTTATTGCCACCTTCCCCAACTTCTTTGTCACGTGTTGCTGGCATCAAATTCTAAAGTTAATGATTATTTGCAAAAAAAAAAAATGTTTATCAGTTTGAACATCAAATATGTTGTCTTTGTAGCATATTCAACTGAATATGGGTTGAAAATGATTTGCAAATCATTGTATTCCGTTTATATTTACATCTAACACAATTTCCCAACTCATATGGAAACGGGGTTTGTACTAGTTTTTATCATTTTTGTGTTCAGCAGAATTATTTACTTACATTTTGTTCAGTTCTATTCCATTTATTGATAAGTTGACGAAATTAAAACTGTGGCCCTGCGTTATTTTGCTTGCTTCCAGAGGCTTTTATTTTTTAGAAGAGAACCTTTTAATTTCCATATTTGCACTTGTGATTATCATCTACATTTGGGTCCACTTTTCTATTCTGCTCCATCTACAGGAGTCCACCTCTTGTTGTACCAGTCTTAACATGCAGTATACTTAGGCCCCAGGACCGGATTGTTTTGCAATGGGAATTGAATTTCCATGAGTTTATCATATATATGAGTTTGGTAATACATAGAAACAATTTTTAATAACAAGAAAACCACCAACAGCAGCTGAAACAGACCCCTTTGGTTTAAAGAACAACAACAATATTAGCTGATGTATATGATCGGAAAACTGTTGTTTGTATATACTGAGTCACTTCTTCCTGTTGCTAAGGCTAGGATGACATACAGTACTGTTTGTAAAAAAGAAACATATTTTGAGAAGTAATTTTGAGAGAAAGATCCCACACATAACTCAAACCTTTTCTACAGAAAGGTTTGCAAAAGATGAAGACGAAAAAATACAACTCTGCACAAGAAAGAATAAGAACTCATGAATACAGTGGATTGATACACACATTTTTGTTTTCACTTTTTCATACACGTAAGCGCACTGACCTTGCCAATGCCCTGGTAGAAGGCAGCCATGCGCACCACCACTGGTAAGTCAATGTTCCCTTGTGTGTTTGTGTGTAACCTCTCAGTCTGTCCTTGCAAAGTGAAGATATTAGATCCAGTGTTGGAAGACAGCCGCACAATCACAAACTCTCCTAGGGCCTTGAAGGAGTATTCTGTCCCATCAAAGGTGATGAAGTGGAGGCTGCCATACACCATTGCTGCAACATATAATTGATTTTAAAGTCAAGCAAATTAATTAGCAAGATTCAAATCCATTCATCCATCTTTTCGGCCCTTTTTCATTGAGGAAACAGTTCCAGTAAGGAAGTCCAGAGTTCCCTGACTCTGGCCACCTCCTCCAATTCCAAGGTTCGAGGTCCAGTTTTTGGTTTCTTCCTCGTTAGGCATGCTTGTAAAACCTTACCAGGGAGGCGTCTGGAAAGCATCCAAACTAGAGCTTGCGAACATAGGTGAAGGTAGGAACATAGAAAAGAGAGACCACCACCCCAAGTCTGCCAATTCAGAGGTACTGTCCCTAAATTGAAATGGAAAAATGTGTCAACCATGACAGTCCTGCAATATCCATCGCCTGGATGTATTCTGGGTGAATCTCATCCATCCCAGCACTTTGAAACAGATTACTTTTATCACTACCTCAGATACCTACAGCGCTTCCGTAAAGTATTCACAGCGCTTCACTTTTTCCACCTGTTATGTTACGACCTCATTCCAAAATGGAATAAAGTCATTTTTGTCCTGAAAATTCTGCAAACAATACCTCATTATGACATGTGAAAATGTGTTTTAAAATTGTTTTTGCAAATGTATAAAACAATAGGAAACTAAAAAAAATCACATGTACATAAGTATCACAGCATTTGCTCATTACTTTGTTGATGCACAACTGGCAGCAATTACACTCAAGTCTTTTTGAATACGATGCCACAAGTTTGGCACACCTATCTTTGGGCAGTTTCGCCCATTCCTCTTTGCCCATTCCTCTTTGCAGCACCTCTCAAACTCCATCAGGTTGGATGGGAAGCGTTGATTTTAATCCAGGATGTCTCTGTTCATTGCTGTATTCAACTTAGTCTAGTTAGGGAGGTGACCAAGAACCCGATGGTCACTCTGTCAGAGCTACAGCATTCCTCTGTAGAGTGAGGAGAACCTTCCAGAAGGACAACCATCTCTGCGACAATCCACCAATTAGGCCTGTATGGTAGAATGGCCAGACGTAAACCATTCTTTCGTGAAAAGAAACACAATTATCTGGTCTGATGAGACAAAGATTTAACTGTTTGGCATGAATGACATATTTGGAGGAAACCAGGCACCGCTCATCACCAGGCCAATACCATCCCTACAATGAACCATGGTGGTGGCAGCATCGTGCCGTGGGGGTGTTTTTCAGCTAGGACACAAGTCAGGATAGAGAAAAAGATGAATACAGAAATGTACAGAGACATTCTGGATGAAAACCAATGGTTCCCATCCAACCTGATGGAGCTTGAGAAGTGCTGCAAAGAGGAATGGGCAAAACTGCCCAAAGATAGGTGTGCCAAGCTTGTGGCATCATATTCAAAAAGACTTGAGGCTGTAAATTCTGCTAAAGGTGCATCAACAAAGGATTGAGCAAAGGCTGTGAATACATATAATTTTATTTTAGTTTTTAATTTTTCTATAAATTTGCCCTTAAATAGAAACAAAAAAAACTTTTCACATTGTCATTATGGCATATTGGCTATAGAATTTTTACAACAAAAATGAATGTGTTTCATTTTGGAATAAGGCCGTAGTATAACAAAATGTGGAAAAAGTGAAGTGCTGTAAATACTTTCCGGATGCACTGTACATAAGTATTCATTCCACCGACCAACTACAGGTATGCCCAGTCGATGTGAGCCGGCTGTAACATGTGTGGCCAAGCCACTGTTCATCTTTCTGGGGCCAGTTTGCCAGAACATCTTTGAGGCCAATTGAATTACTTTTTTTGCTTTGGCCTAACAAATCTCTTCCCATACTCATGTTTGCTTCAGCAACTACCAGCTGCATGTCATTTATTATGATGATAGAACTGCAAAGTCGATTACAGCCTTGCAGCCCATGGTGTCTTGGTGCTAGGTGCACTTATGATCATTCTTATACTCAAAGATTTATTCGGGGAAAAACGTGGCTTGCACAGAAGTCCAATAGCATAACATTGCCGACTCTCAGATCCTCCCAATCACGCACCTCCAAGTTTCACTGTTACACATTGCTAGCATGGATCTTTGGACCCAAAATCGTCTTACAACCTTCTCATTCAAGGGGTACTCCACCAATGTATAGGCAACAAGTCTGGGTATAGTAATAAGCGCACACCCACTTGACGCATTTCTCCAGCAGTAACTCTATAGTATAGAATAAAGTCCAACCCATCTTGTGAAATTTGGTTCTGGAACTCAAACTGACTATACCTAGTCTGAACCGTTTTATCTCACCCACCCGCTTAGATTACTTCCGCACCAGAGAGGTGACGTTCCATGTCCATGGAACTCTACCCCCTTGACCATGTGATGGTGGTGGTTCATAGACGAGGATTTAAATACTATTGGAATATACGTTCTTGTTGGCGAGTATATACTGTGCATCTGATATAATAATGAGGTGTAGTTTTATCATAAATCTCTACATGTGTAGTTTCATCATAATTACTCTGATCGCCTGGGTTTGTCTGTTCGTTAAGGGGCGCCACCCATGTGGCAACGCATCAGCCTCCAGTCCTGTTGGACATGTTGACTGTGAACAAATCTCGTTGTACTTTTTGAGTGCAATGAAAACTAAAGCTCAAACTCAAAAGGTTAAGAGCTGTTTTTATAAAACTTGCAGGAAATGGAATAAGGAACATGTGAGTAGATTTTGGGGGTGATCCGCATCACTGTCACCATGTTCCGCCCCATGTTTTACCCTGTAGCGGCATGCTGCCATTCTTCGTGTCACCGTTTAGCCCTTACATTGCTCATTGTATTGCTCAGTGCTTTATTGTGTGTCTTTTCTGTGTTTTCATCGACAACATTTTCAAAATTTTGCTCACTTAATTTAGTTCTAAGAAAAAAATACCGCCCAAGCGTAGCACGGACAAACTCTGACCCAGTTGAAAAGCTGTTGCTCGTTTGGACACATAGCGAGCAGCCTCGGCGAGGCATTTAGTGCATGTCGACTTGTTGTCAGCCATGGGTAGTTTGAGAGATTCAAAAAGCAAACCGGCATCCACAGTGTGTTAGACACACATAGGCTGCTAGCTATTAGCTTTACCAAGGATTTTGTAAAGCAGGATTTTATCCATGAAGTGTGTGGACAAGATAAAGTTTATTTTATTTAGTTAGTTAGCAACACATCTCAAAAAGTTGGTGGGGTAAAGGACCATGTAATTCGAATAAGGATGTGACCCGAATCACTGTCTGGTTTCAGGATTATTGAAAATGATTCTTTATTATTGAGATATAGGGCCTGGCAGAGGTTTGTGCTCTCCAAGTGATTTTTTGTTAACATTTCCACAGTTAATGTGTGAGTTTTGTGACAGGTTTATTTTTCTGTATAAAGAAAACCCCTTACCGATTCCCTTTGTTGCCCTGTTGGCTGGCTTGCTGCCATCTTGACGAACCCAATTGTAGCCATTGCAACGGTCCAGGGGGCGCTTGCTGAGATAATGGTGGCAGAGGGGAGACTCAATGCAACACCATTGGAAAGGTAAGAGATCTTCATCTGAAAAGAGGGGGGAGGTAAGATGAAATAACATGAAAAAGAACAGTGATTCGCACAAATGAACAGTCGGGGTTTGCTGCATTAGGACTCATAGACAGTTTCATATCCTTACATTATTACAGTTTTAAATCAGTACCTGGCGCATAAATTATATGAACACAATGTAAATGTAATCATATATATTGGTTCAAAATACATTTGATTGTCAATTTTGTTTGAATATCCAGTGAAATAACACACAATAAAGTCACGTGTATTACCAATATGCTTTTGGTTTCTTCGACTTGTGAAGTAGCGTTCATTGTAACCTGCCAGCAGAGGTCCCTCTGGATCATATACACATCTTTTTCCTGATTCTTTGTGGGACAAAATTGACTTGAAGATGTGGCCCCCTGTACCAACCCATCTCTGACCCCTCAAAGTCGTCAACTTTTCTCCATAGTCAGCAGTATCCTGCAAGAAGGACAAGTCTTCCAGAGCCTGAGTGCGAGCACAAGGACACGAGGGTAGGCCTTCAGTCCATTCAGCAGGTTCAGGCTCCTTCATTGCCCATGACTGGCACATCAGTCCTGGGTCCGCATAAGACTTGTCGATTTCATTGAAATCATACACAAATTGGCCTAACTTTCCCAAAGGCCCTTTCACTTGCTGTGGTCTGTATCGCCCGCCTGGACCAAACAGGTTTTCTGGGGGCATAGTGGTCTCTATGTGGATGTTTTTTCCATCTGTATAGCCAATGAGAGCCTCAAGATTTTCTCTCTGTCCGGGACCCCAATTCATGTCCCCATATTGTAGGAGGGCAAAGGAGCGGGCTCCATCCGTAGTAAGAATGCATTGGAATGTGTTAGTCTGAAAATAATACACAATATGTTAGTTAATGCATGTATTTAATTGATTTATGACTTTTTATGGCTGTGCAGTGTACATCAACATTGTAAGTACAGGGTTCGTAGGCATGACAAAACAATTAGTAACAAGCTTTAGTGCTTCTGTTGAAACATGCCTCAAGGGGGCGCTTAAGTTCAACCAATGTCTACAGTAGGCTACTGTGCAGTAAGCTACTAAACTAGTAACACCTTCTTTTCTAGTATTAAATTTATATTTTATCATAACACTAAAACTAATAATTTATTACATCAGAAAAAATATATATTGATTATATTTGAGTGACTTAAGTGTATTAAAATGTGATATAATCCTTGAAATAATGATATTGTTATTATTCTCTGTTATGTTTTTGTTCATTTTATGTATCTAACTGTATAATGTTTATTATGCAAAGGAATATGCAAAAACTACTTGACCAATTTTTAGGAAACTGTGCAAAGCAAGGAATAACCTATTCAACTTTTACATGTTTAAGTCTTTTTAATGGCTAACAAATATTAATTTATTCGTCAATATGAAAAAATGCTAACGTTATTGCTGATAACTCACTAACATTACCATCCATCCATCCATTGTCTACCGCTTGTCCCTTTCGGAGTTGCGGAGGGTGCTGGAGCCTATCTCAGCTGCAGTCGGGCAGTAGGCGGGGTACACCCTGGACAAGTCACCACCTCATCGCAGGGCCAACACAGATAGACAGACAACATTCACACTCACATTCACACACTAGGGCCAATTTAGTGTTGCCAATCAACCTATCCCCAGGTGCATGTCTTTGGAAGTGGGGGGAAGCCGGAGTACTCGGAGGGAACCCACGCAGTAACGGGGAGAACATGCAAACTCCACACAGAAAGATCCCCAGCCCAGGATCGAACCCAGGACCTTCGTATTGTGAGGCACACGCACTAACCCCTGTTCCACCGTGCTGCCCCACTAACATTACTGTACAGGTAATCATTTAGTATGGATCAAACACAATTCGACCCTCAAAAGCTGCTGTATATATATATATATATATATATATATATATATATATATATATATATATATATATATATATATATATATATATATATATATATATATATATATATATACATACGGTATATACATTGTCTTTATATTCCAGCGAGTTAATCCGTTTTGTCATTTAACATCAATTAACATTGATGTTCATCAACATTTAACATTGTCACATTATCGATGGGAAAATTCATTTTTAGACAATATGATTTGCCTGAGCGGCTAGGAGACACAGAGAGTAACAAGCGGTATAAAATGGATTAGAAAGGAAAGATACAATTTAAAAAAATAATAATAATAAATAAATAAATAAATAAATAAATAAATAAATAAATAAATTGAAACACTTTATTTTTTAACTTGGGATTTCCCGCGGGCCGTAGTTTGGGGACCCCTGATTTACAGGGTAACTCAGAGCCTGCAGCCATATATGTTAATAACTGCGAGTGAACTACTGACATCATTTAGAGAGCAAATGAACATGTATCAAATTGTCAAAATATTTTACATTTAATGTAAATACATTTTGAGTTAGAAAACTATCGTTTAAACTTAATTTGAACCAGTTACAGTACATGTACACAAATGAGTGACGTACTACCATGAAGGATTGAGCAACAGTAGCGATGTAACAGTATTGCTTGGATGTTACTGACGTCACGTCCGGCTCACATCCTGTTCATTAAATATGCATGGTGGTCAAGCTAGCTCTGTTTTCAATGGGTACATGGCGCCATTTAGCCTTTCTTGATAAAAAAATGCTTTATGCTTGCGTTGTTTTCGGCTGCACGAATCGTTTAAATTGCGAAAAGGATGAACGTTTCTTCATTGGTCCTGGAGAGGTTATCAAAAAGGGCAGAAAGTGCAAGATTTTACGAAACAACAACGAGAAAAGCATGCAGCTCACACTCCAGTCTAAGGGAGCAGAGTTGAAGAATGCATGAGTTTGCAGTGATCACTTCATTAAATGTTTATTTGATATACTTTGAACTTTTATTACTTCCCATTTGAGTATTATCTTGATATTATTTGTATTTCTAAAACACATGTTTGCTACAAGTGTTTCGAAAAGCACCAACTCGGCGAGTCTAAATAAAAGAAAGCAAATGTGAGCAAAATCTAAAAAAGTTAAGCTTTTACCAAAGGCAGCAATCATAAATGAAGCTTCCAGCACATACACAATGTTGACATCTGAAGTTATATTATGATAAAGACGAGGAAAATACGCAACTGGTAAACAGCACGTGCAACAATAACAAATATGTTTATAGACGCTAAGTTAAATCATGAAATGCAACCTTAACCGAGCATAAACGATGCATATTTATCCGAGAGAGTCTTGATAACAAATTCCTTAACCCAGTCACACACAAAAAAGTTGTAGACCTCCATGCTTTTCTAGGTTTCCATCTTTTTGTCGTGTAAAATGGCGTCTGGAGCACAATAGTTTGATATGTCTGGGAAGGCGACCAAAATATAATCTTTAATATTACTCAACAAATCTTATTTTGATAAAATATAGGGATATATTCTATTGCATAGGTTGCATTTTTGCTCGTATCTGCTTTTTACAGGACGATTTAAGCCTCTTTTGTACTCGGATAGTTTGCGCACTGTTTGCTGTACAACACCCATCTTGGCTTTGTTGACCACCACCGGTTTTCACTTCCGGGAAGAAGTCACAAATCGGAATACAAGCAGTTGTAGATACCGCTATTATGCGGTTTCAGAGTTTTATCAATAATGTTGTGACGGTATCAAACGAAAACTTGGTGACCATAGTTTTTTTTCTAACAATTTTGCTTTAGCGGGTCTGAAAATAAAGTGCATCTCCCAGAATACTCTGCGCAGTTAAAATGTGAGTTAACTTTTCTAAGAACCTGTATTTTCCAAAATGTCCACTGCAGTGGACACCTCTTCTTAGAAAGTAAAAGTTGACAGATACAGCGGATGTTCCCGCACAATTCTTTGCACATAAAATTACATGTTTGTAGAAATAAATATCCATCCATCCATCCATTTTCTACCGCTTATTCCCTGTGATTTAAAGATTTAGTTTACATAGTAAGTGTGTTTATTCCTGCCACTTAGTTCTGCCTACTGTGACTTTTTTTTTTTTTTTGGGGGGGGGAGGCATATATCATAATAATATCATATCGTACCGTGAGATTTTGATATTGTTACATCTGTAGACTACAGTGGTGTGACAATATACCACCACTTTACCTAACAGAATATGCATTTAAAATATTTTGCAGGACTAAAAGTGCATTAAATTTTAATGTTAAAATACATCACTTTTGGAATTTTTTAAGGACGCTAAGAGTAGGGGTTCTTAAAAGAGTTCTTAAAAGAGTCAAAATACAGAGAGGTCTCTTTTATCTGTAAAATAGAAGAATTTTGGGACCATCTGGGCCCTCATATTGGGAGACCAAGAACCTCATTGTAACACTGATGGGGCTCCAGCATTCCTCTGTGGAGATGGGAGAACTTTCCAGAAGGAAAACCATGTTTGTTACCTTTTACGAATCAAAGTAGAGTGACTCAGACAAAAGCTATTACTAAGAAAAATGCACGATGGCCTCTTGTAGGTGGACAAAATGCACTTCAAGCTCTTTCGAATTCATTCCAAATTCTCTGTTATGATGAAACCAGCATTGGACATTTTGATCCGAATGTCAAGCATCATGTGTGCAGGAAACAAGTCAACATTTGTCACAAAATTAAGCATGGACCATAAGAACAAGGAGTCTATAGCAAAAGTACAGTTTCAACATGTTAGTGTCCCAAACCCTAGATGGAACATATTTAGCAAGCTCTGAAGATTGTCACCAATACTCCCTAATCTAGTGTGATTGAACTTGAGAAAAAATGGGTTAAACTTCTCTAGAATAGACATGTAATCTTGAAGTATTATACTAAAAAGTCTGCAAGAGTGAAGTGGCTTCAAGAACGGAGTACAGAAAGTGCATACTTATGAACATGGGACATTAACATTTTACATTTTTACTGCATTTGTTCATTTTCAAAATATTTTTGCTTTGCTATTGCTAGGTATTGTGTGTATAATTTTAAGGGACAAATAATTGAATCCTTATTTACTTCCAGCTGTAACATAACAAAATGTGGAAAAAGCAAATGGGGTGATTTCCTATTTTTATGGTCACTGTACATATACAGTCCGTATCCTGCGACAACTCCAGGTGGTGCTCTGCCTCGTAGAAAAAGTCATCTAGGTTAGGATTCAACTTGTCTGACCGTGAACAGTATAGGCAGTTGAAAAATGATAGAGGGATTCAGGAAAAGGGTATCAAAGAAGGTTCATATAAACCTTTTTGTTTTTTATGACAAATGCATTGTTATCAGATTTTTTGTTGTTGTTTGTTTGTTTCATTTTTGAGTATTCTCTCTTCTCATAGTTTTTCTTACCTCTGACTGATTGATTTTCTGGTACGACACAGCCATTACAAGATACCAAGTAATCTTGAGTATCCAGGAAGGGTTGAAGGCAGGCTTGCCTCTTTGCCTCTCAAATTTTGACACATCTTCAGTTGTACGATTGAACACTATGTGGGCGTACATGTCTGACACATCCGACTTATGGTATTCCTTGAAAAAGAAGAATATAATCAATAATTAATCATCCGATAAGAGTCCAAATGCAATAGATCTCAAAGAACCACTATATTATTTTATTCTGATTAAAACCGTACATGACGTCAGACCTGATAGAACAACTGTCCATTGCCTTGGGTGAGGTCAACATCATCCCAGAATACTGCCAAAAGAGAGACATTCATATCGGGAAAACCAGTGGATAAAGGCGCTGGAAACAGGTAATGCTCATTCACAGCAACAGACTGAAACTGGACAAGGCCGTTGTCTGAGAACTGAAAAAGAAAGGAAAAGATGCACCAATTTCAATTATTAAAAAAAATTAACTAGCTGGCTGTGGTCTATCTAACCCTAAATATTTGTATTTGTCTTTTTATATGTCATCAATATAATTCTAAGCTTAATAGCACAATAGATGAAGAACCTATACAGTTATGTCAATGTGTTCATTCAGGAAAACGTACATAAATTCTGTCATATAATTTCCCCATGAATGGAAAACCAATTGGTGGTTTGATGTATGGAGAATTTCCATCTTCTGTATCCATGTTTATTCTTGTATCACCAACTTCTGCTCCAAAAGGGTATATGTTGCTCTCTATCGGTACAATGGAAAGAGTTAAAAGATGTGTAACAATATAACAATAACAACATACATGTTTTGTATTAACTTCATACTGTGTTAACCATGTACAATTTCCTCATATTCAACAACAGACTTGTACTACACTAAAACATTAAGCAATGGTCTTGTTTACATGCATTTAATATTTTAATCCAGAACTTCCTGGTTGTGAGGTTAACGTGCTAACCACATTTGCCATGAATTCACAATGTATCCATTTGCTACATCGTTTGTTATGTGCTGACTTGGGCATATTGATTATGAAGTATGTTTATTCCATGCGGACAAACACAACCAGATAGGGCCTGATTTACTAAGATCCCAAATAACATGAGGTAAACAGCGTGTGCAAGCTATAAAATTGTTTTGTTGTGGAAAATGCAGCGCACAATTATAACGTGTACCATTTTTTAGGACTGTATAGAAGTGCCATCTAGACAATATTATTATTTTTAGCACTTCGAAGGTGCGCTCTGGCAGGCGCCAAGGTGCCGTGATGGTGAGCAACTCTTTTTCTAGTGTAGTAACACATCGCCATGCTATTGTTTTAGCGGTAAAAGCTAACTACGGCAGAAATAAGCTCGCTGCTACGTCAACACCAAACGCGTTTGAGTTTGCAATGCACAACACTGCGATACAACACCAATTTGTACTTACTGAAAAACATGAACAATCATATTACAGTATGGTGTTGATTTTGGGTAAGCACTCCATTTATGTAAAAAAAGATTGGCTCCAAGTTCCATATTTATGGCGTCAAAATCGCTTTCACCTCACTCTCACGGCTTCCTTCTGCTCCAACGTCTCACTCTTCCTTCGTGCTGGCTTCTATAAGCAGTAGTATATTCAGCTTCAAAAAGATAAGTTTGTGAATCCTCATTTGTTAAAAAATAGTCATCTTTGTTGTCTGTTACCAAGTCTTCCATGATAAGAAAACTTGTTTCCAGAAGTAGGAACACACATGTTGCCGGAAGTTAAAGGTGCGCTGCTATGGAAACAGAAATCAATGCGCGGGAGAAATTAGTCCCGGAAATGAGTAAAATGATCAAAATACGTTAATATTGAACATTTTACATATTGTTATGAACGTGTCTGTTACTACATTATATATAAACTTGCACTGTGTATATAAAACGGGGATGGTGGGTTTTGAAGTTGTTTTAGAGGGCTTTGAAGGTTACAAGGGTGACTCCCATTAGATGCATATTGTTTTTGTCTCTCATAATGAATGTGTATGATAAGCAAAATTCCCAAAAAGTGCCCTTTTAAGTCATCCAGCAGTTATATTATAGTATACATAACATATAATGTAATTATAAAATGGCATTGTTGAATGGATGACACATTTATTATTTTCATTTCTGACAATTAAAATATTGACACGGACGGATAATTATCACTCCATCGCCTATTTGTAAATAACTTTTGCCATGAGTATGCACGCACTTTCATAAGGTGCTAAGCACTGACGCAAAACAGCAGTCTTTAAATGATTATATTTGCATTTTCATCTCCCAGTGTTGTGGACAGTCTGATAATCAGCATGTATTCTGCATATCCATGAAGACACACACGCTAAATGGATTGCGCTGTCTATTTTGCTCATTTAAGAGACGCAATCCTCCGTGCTCAAGCTTAGTAGATTAGCTTTGCTCAAGTTTGCACATGTTTTAGTACACTTTAAGTAAATCAGGCCCATAGTGTCTAGAAAAATTATGTAAAAGAAAGTAATAGAGGTTAATTCCTCAGTGAGTGAGGAAAGGAAAGTAACAACCTCCACCAACAATTGCTTTACACCTTGTGCAATTACAGTATGGTAATTTGAATAAATACAATATTCTTAATGGTATCATAAGCATGGATATGAATAGGATTGGTTGTCAAACTATTTGTGTCACACCTTTAATTCAAGGGCGTACTCTTTCTGTTGCTATTTCAGCTGGAATAGGCTGCAACTATCCTCAATCATGATCAACCAAATCTAAAATAGGTGAATAGATCGATACCAACAAAATATATTTTAGTGTCATACTTGAAATGACTAAAATATCAAATGGGTCATGCTCTGAGACACAAACATTACTGCATAATGGTTATATCATGTTATAATGAATGTGTAGCTAACCCTTTTGAGTCATGCTGCATGTTGAATGACTTTCTGGACAGGAACAGGTGTAAGACCCCGGTAGATTAACACATGAGGTATGCCCTGGACATATCATAGGGGACATACAATCATCAAAGTCCACGCATCCTCTTTCTCCGTGACCATTGTCTTTGGATGCAACCCAACCCTGACTGCAGGTGCATTTAAAACCTCCTATGTGATTAGAGCAGGTAGCCGAAGAATGACACTGTGCATTGGCCTGTTGACACTCATCAAGATCTGCACACAGGGTTCCAATACTCACAAAGCCATGCATACATATACATGTGTATGAACCTGGGGAGTTGTGACAGTGCGACACAGGATGGCATGGATTAGTGAATGCAACACACTCGTCCACATCTTCACACCACATGCCATTTCCTGCAAAACCCATAGGGCAGCGGCACGAAAAGGATCCAAGAGTGTTCCAGCACCGTGCCAAAAAATGGCAAGGCAAATCAACACATTCATTGGTGTCAACGCACATGCCTGCCTCCTCATGATACCCTAAAGCACATGTGCAGTTATATGTTCCAGGAAGGTTGGTGCACACCTGATCAAGGCGACAGGTGGTGTTATCTTTGCACTCATCAACATCTTCACAACCTAATGAGAATAACCTGTACCCTGGATAACACTCACAGATGAAGGATCCTGCTGTGTTCTTACAGAATGAGTGTTCAGGGCACAGGTTATCATTTCGGTCATGACACTCATCTAAATCCAGACACTCAGTACCATTGAGAATGAAGCCCTCATTACAAGGGCAATGGTAATACCCAGGGGTGTTTACACAAGTAGACTGGGGCTGACACACTGTCAAGTTGGAAGAGCCTAAGCATTCATCCACATCCACACACGTTGTCCCATTACTCAGGAATCCAGTGATGCATTCACAGTAATATGATCCCATTGTATTCATGCATGTCCCATTGGTGCAATGATTAGTATCATTGCATTCATTGATATCCATGCAGACTTCCTCCACATGGGAAAATCCGGCATCACAAATACACTGGAAGCTCCCATTAGTGTTGATGCATGTGCTATACTCAGGGCAGGTAGAGTTGCTAAGGCACTCATTTATATCCTCACAGTCACTTTCTTCATTATGGTAACCTTCCCAGCACTCACAAAAGAAAGATCCCACTAAGTTTATGCAGCTGGAAGATTTAGGGCACTGGATGTAGTCAAAAGAGCATTCATCTTCATCCAAACATATGGAGCCATTGCCTAAGAACCCTGAGTCGCAAGTGCATATGTAGCCACCATCAACATTGGTACAGGTACTGTTGTAAGGACAGGTGAAGTTCCCCATTGCACATTCGTCCAGGTCTTGACAGATTGTCCCATTGTCAAGAAAACCTTCCCAACATTTACATATGTAGGAGCCATTAGTGTTGAAGCAGGAGGAGAAGGTTGGGCAGACTTGATCTTGTAATTCTTCACATTCATCCACATCTGAACATTCAGAGCCATTGCCGTGATATCCATCTTTACAGTGACAGTAGAAAGAACCTTGAAATAGGTGGCACTCAGTCAGGGGGTGGCAGACAGAACTAGGGTTTAGGCAGGTGTCTTCATTCACACATGTCCCCATGTCATAGACCAGGCCAACAATACATAGACAGGTGTAGGAACCGATGGTGTTGCTGCATGTCATGTTTGTGCTGCAAGTCGTGTCTTCCTGGCATTCATCTATATCGTGGCAGACAAAACCATCGCCCTGGTATCCATCCTGGCACTGGCAGAGGTATGATCCGTATGTGTTGCGGCAAAAAGCCTGGACACTGCAGTTATGTACCAGGGTGGAGTTCTGCTCGCATTCGTTTACATCTTGGCATTCAAAGCCGTTGCCCTCCATTCCAAATGGACAAGCACAGATGAAAGATCCAGCAGTGTTTGTGCAGCTGGAAACGTTATGGCATCCACCATTTAGGATTTGGCATTCATCGAAGTCTATAATTCATCCAAAACAGGACATTGTCAGCGAAGCAGCCCCAAATGATGATGAAGAAAGCTCTCAAGAGATTCATCTGAATGAAGTACAATAACCAAATTGTGCACTGCATTGTGACAATGAGCAACCAACACTTACCAGAGCAGTTTTTTCCATCGCCCGTAAAGCCCCTGAGACAGAAGCAAAAGTAGCTGCCCATTGTGTTGTCACATTGGGCAAAGTCACTGCACTCATCTGTTCCTGTTTCACACTCATTTAAATCTGGGGAGATAGAAAAGGAGAAAGAAACAACAAATAGGGATTAACTACAGATGAAAATTCAAGGTCAATATAAATCCATGTAATCAAATCATGGATCTAACAAACTGAAGTAAGTCTGACTCACGCTGGAAAATATAAATCCATACACAGCTCAAATGATTTACAGTGAATGTTGCAAGTGGTAATAATGAAATTAAATAATATGAGGGTGCAACGGGAGGCCTACATGTCTGTATACAATTAGATTTTTTAGGGACGGAACATTCGATAAGGTACAAAAGTGTACAGATTTCTCACAGTACACACTTGATTGACAGGAAGTGTGGCTCGTGTGAAGCATCTACTTTGTAAAAAATATACACTGCAGCCCAGCCTTTGACAAATGGGAGTCATGGCTAGCGGTAGTGCCAATTAGGGCTGCATGATTAATACAATTTTAATCACGATCACAATTTTTTTGCCATTATTAAATGATAGTGATTTTTGGCAATTCTAACATTTAAAAAGCAGGCTCCACTGCAAATCAAATCAAGCGCTTTCACAGCCGCGGTGGCACAAGAGCAACAGCGGCTGGTCTCAAAGCCCCCGTGAAGCAGCACCCGCCTATGACAGTGGCCATTGTGTATGCGCAGAGCTCCATGAACACGCTGACCACCTTGCTGGCCGGCATTAACAAACGTCCTTTCCCAATTAGATCTTCACATTTTCCAAGCTAATTAAAATCCAGGTTAAAAACATATTTTGTCTTATCTCCAATACTTTTCTTTTATCTTAAATATATATCTTGGTTGTTTATTTCTTATTGTTATCTATTTTATTCATGCATTATATTTACGTGATATATTTGGTCAACTGCAGTTGATTTAAAATGTGTTACAGATAAAAATAAACTTTCATTTCGTAAAAATGAAATAATTCTGACTGTTTGCTCTTGAGCCTGTCTGCATTGTTGCACTTTCCTCTGAGCATACATTGTAAACTACAAACCCCGTTTCCATATGAGTTGGGAAATTGTGTTAGATGTAAATATAAATGGAATACAATGATTTGCAAATCCTTTTCAACCTATATTCAATTGAATGCACTACAAAGACAAGATATTTGATGTTCATATTCGTAAATGTTCTTTTCTTTTTGCAAATAATAATTAACTTAGAATTTCATGGCTGCAACACGTGCCAAAGTAGTTGGGAAAGGGCATGTTCACCACTGTGTTACATGGCCTTTCCTTTTAACAACACTCAGTAAACGTTTGGGAACTGAGGAGACACATTTTTTAAGCTTCTCAGGTGGAATTCTTTCCCATTCTTGCTTGATGTACAGCTTAAGTTGTTCAACAGTCCGGGGGTCTCCGTTGTGGTATTTTAGGCTTCATAATGCGCCACACATTTTCAATGGGAGACAGGTCTGGACTACAGGCAGGCCAATCTAGTACCCGCACTCTTTTACTATGAAGCCACGTTGATGTAACACGTGGCTTGGCATTGTCTTGCTGAAATAAGCAGGGGCGTCCATGGTAACGTTGCTTGGATGGCAACATATGTTGCTCCAAAACCTGTATGTACCTTTCAGCATTAATGGCGCCTTCACAGATGTGTAAGTTACCCATGTCTTAGGCACTAATACACCCCTATACCATCACAGATGCTGGCTTTTCAACTTTGCGCCTATAACAATCCGGATGGTTCTTTTCCTCTTTGGTCCGGAGGACACAACGTCCGCAGTTTCCAAAAACAATTTGAAATGTGGACTCGTCAGACCACAGAACACTTTTCCACTTTGTATCAGTCCATCTTAGATGAGCTCAGGCCCAGCGAAGCCGACGGCGTTTCTGGGTGTTGTTGATAAACGGTTTTCGCCTTGCTTAGGAAAGTTTTAACTTGCACTTACAGATGTAGCGACCAACTGTAGTTACTGACAGTGGGTTTCTGAAGTGTTCTTGAGCCCATGTGGTGATATCCTTTACACACTGATGTTGCTTGTTGATGCAGTACAGCCTGAGGGATCGAAGGTCACGGGCTTAGCTGCTTACGTGCAGTGATTTCTCCAGATTCACTGAACCCTTTGATGATATTACGGACCGTAGATGATGAAATCCCGAAATTCCTTGCAATAGCTGGTTGAGAAAGGTTTTTCTTAAACTGTTCAACAATTTGCTCACGCATTTGTTGACAAAGTGGTGACCCTCGCCCCATCCTTGTTTGTGAATGACTGAGCATTTCATGGAATCTACTTTTATACCCAATCATGGCACCCACCTGTTCCCAATTTGCCTGTTCACCTGTGGGATGTTCCAAATAAGTGTTTGATGAGCATTCCTCAACTTTATCAGTATTTATTGCCACCTTTCCCAACTTCTTTGTCACGTGTTGCTGGCATCAAATTCTAAAGTTAATGATTATTTGCAAAAAAAAAAAAAGTTTATCAGTTTGAACATCAAATATGTTGTCTTTGTAACATATTCAACTGAATATGGGTTGAAAATGATTTGCAAATCATTGTATTCCGTTTATATTTACATCTAGCACAATTTCCCAACTCATATGGAAACGGGGTTTGGTATTATATATTCATTATTTTTGTCATTTTCTTTTTTTTTTGAGACTTTTGTTAATTGGATGCCATTTTTTAAATAATCAAAACTGTTTACATGAAAATTAAGCAGTCTTATGTTTGCATTTTGTTCCCATACTGTACTAAAAATTGACAGAATCATGACCTTAAAAAAAATGTGCTGTACATACCAAACCATATTTATATTGTACCATTATATTGTACCTTATAAAACATGTAAGGCATTGTGCTTATATAAAACATTTTCGAGAACACAATATCATCTTACCGACACACTGAGTTTCACTGAGATAGTAGCCTCGTTTGCAAACACAAGAATATGATCCTGGGATATTTATGCATTCCGTGTCATTTTCAGGACAAATGTTTTCCCTCTGGCACTCATCGATATCAGAGCATGCCAGCCCATCACCAACGTAACCGAGGTCACACACACATTGGTGTCCAGCAGGTGAATCGTGGCACAGGCCATGAATGTGGCACGCAGGGTCACATAGTGGGCTGGGTAGCACACAAGTGTCATTTAAGGCGACTGTGCCATTCAAACATGAGCAAACATGTGCACCAGGAAAGTTGACACACTTTGAGAAATATGGACAAATTGTATCCGAGATGATGCACTCGTCCACATCCTGACAGGAAAATCCGTCACCTATGAAACCTTGATAGCAGGAGCAGAAGAAGTCTCCAATATGGTTGGTGCATATTGCCCGTGGGTGGCATGTGTCCACCATTGAACACTCATCAATGTCTTCACACTGCATGCCATTTGCTGCAAAACCCCGCTTACAGGTACAGGTGTGGGAGCCAATTGTGTTAAGGCATGTAGCGTTTATGTGGCAAGGGTTTTCTTTACACTCGTCAATATCTACACAGTCCATGCTGGCGGCAGGGCGGTAATAACCAACCTGGCATGAGCACTCGTACGAACCGTCAATATTGTTGCATTCTTCATTGACACCACACAGATTTTTCAGTGTTACACACTCATTTACATCCTGGCAAAAGGTGTGGTTAACTAAGACAAAACCTGTCTGGCAAAGGCAAGTGAAAGAACCTTGGTTGTTCACACATGTAGCCTTATTTTTACACCCCCCATTATCTACTAGACACTCGTTCACATCACTGCACTGGATCACCCCATCTCCAGAGTAACCCACCTGACAGGTGCAGTTGTAGTTACCAGGCAGATTCATGCAAAGGGCATTAGCGTGACATTGACTAGCAATTGAACATTCATCCACATCTACACATGTAAAGCCATTTCCACTATAGCCTACTGCACACTGACATGTGAAGGACCCTGGTGAATTGGTGCATAGAGAGTAGGGGCTGCAACGATCTGTAGCACATTCATCAAGGTCATGGCACTTTGAGTTATTAAAGATAAATCCTGTACCGCAGTCACAATAAAATGACCCTCCAGTATTGACACAGATAGTGGTGGCAGGGCAGGTGTCTAGTGTTGAACATTCATTAATATCGTTGCACAGTTTTCCATCTCCTTCAAAACCCTCTGGACAAGAGCACTCATAACCTCCCAGCCTGTTAATACAAATAGCATTGGGGTCACATCCATTATTTCCATTGCATTCATTTATGTCAACACATGTCAGGCCATTTCCGACAAAACCGCTGTCACAGGTACATTGGTATGAACCAATGATGTTGACACAGTCTGCATATAGATTGCAGATGTTACTCGCACATTCGTCAATGTCCACACAGCTCTGCCCGTCACTTTCAAAGCCGTTGCTGCATGTGCAGCGATAAGTGCCAGGCAGATTTTTACAGCCTTTGTATCCAAGTGAGGACGAACACACATATGGAGTCTCTGAACATTCATCTATATCAAGACATAGGTAGTTTCCATTGCCCTTATAGCCGTGATTGCAAGTGCATGCGTAAGATCCAGGATTGTTGGTGCATGTCGCATTCCAGTGGCAAATCCTTTGGTTAGTGCATTCATTTATATCAGTGCACTGGAAACCGTTTCCCTTGAAGCCGACTTCACACAGGCATTGTCTTCCGCCCTCAAAATTACTACACAGGGCATTGGTGTGACAGCCCCCGTTTTCTTTTTGGCACTCGTCGATATCCTGGCAGTTGGTGCCATCTCCAATATATCCATTAAGACAGACACAACTGTAGCTGCCCAGGGTGTTGTTGCAGTGGGCGTTAGGATGACAACTGTGTAGGCCGCTGAGACATTCATCAATGTCTTCGCAGAGTAGTCCATTACCCTGGTAGCCCATGCGGCACACACAGGTAAAATTGCTTTGGACTTTCAGACACTCGGCCTGTTGATGGCACGTGCTGCCTGCTTCTTCACAGTTTCTTAGGTCAGCAACTAAAAAAAACAATGAGAAGAATTCATTATAAAAATACTAAATCTATTTCATTTTAGCTTTGATTATGTTTTTAAAATGTGTGTTTGTTTTTGTTTGATGATGGGTTGGTTTACCTGCGGAGAAGTATTTTAGCATTGCCAAGAGACTTATCAGCCACAGGAGTGGGAACCTGAGAGGACATAAAAGGTTACAAATATTCCACATGTTCAGATAGTATATTTGAAAACCTGCTTTTTTAAAATATTTTTTTAAACTGCAAATAGGAGCAATCATTGTTAACACTCTGTGGCTGTCCAACAATATGACCACACTGTAGTTGGCCAAAACATTGTACCGGTAATAACTTTTTGTTTCACAATTCAGAATGTAGCCATTGTCTGTGCCCCTCAACAAGAGACAGACGTTGGAGTTAGTTTATTGGTTTTAGACATCAAATAAAGACAAAGTTGGGTCACAACTTTCTCAGCTTACCCTCTGTTACGGTACAGTTTTAACATAAGTAATTGTATATACAATATACAATGTTCTGTTCATATGGAGGCACTGACAAAAAAACATTGGCAATCATTTTCAACATTCCAACTTAATAATTTTTTTATAAAATAATCCAAGTCCATATGTCTATCCTAAAGGACCTACGGTGTTAAACATGTAATCACAAGAGTTATGAAAATAATAAATATGGTTCTTCTGATTGTGTTACCAGGCATCAAGATATACATTTCTCCTTTCGAGTTATGACAGACTATTCTGTGTCCCAGGAGAAAGCCCCAGTTGGACAGTGATAGTGCTGTGGTGGCAGACTCCCCATTTACATAAATGTAGTCAACTCACAACAAATAAATACAAGAATGACCAGAAGACTAACACTTTTATTTTTTATTTTTCAAAATGTATGTTTTTCAAAAAAAGAATGACATTTAACATTGATTCAAAGAGGTCTTGTAATCCTTCAAATACAAATGAGCAGCATTATTACCAATTTTACATTATTTTTTAAATTAATTTTAGATACAATTGATTCACACAGAATCTGTATGTAATAGGCAAATCATCACACAACCGTATCTTATCCCACAGTGTCATAAATTTGTTGTGCAGGCCTAAAGGTTAGCACAGTATGCCTCACAGCCAAAGCATGCAGGTTGGAATCCATTGGAAAATCTCCTCATGGTCGCGGGGGGGTTCCCAGGTACTCTAAGGTTCTCCCACATTCCAAAAACATGCATGTCAGGTTAGGTTAATTGGAAACTGCATAATGTCCATAAGTAATTGTGAGAATGTGAGTGTAAATAGTTGTTTTTCTACATGTGCCCTACGATTGACTTGCAGCCATTCGAAGTCTCACCAATTGCCAGCTGGGATAGACTGCAGTTTAGGGAAAATGGATGGATGAATGTTCTGTAATATTTTTAGTCAAAACCATTTCTCCCTGCTATGTTCTCACATGTATTTCATTAATTGTTGACAAATATTCTAAAAATAAAAATATTTTGATTTTAAACTATTTTTGACCATTTCTAAAATAATTGAACAGAAAATAATAGAGATTTTCACTCACCCCATAATTTCACTTGTGTTTTTTTTTGTAAAAAGTGTGAATTCCGCTCGTTTGGTTCACTCTCTGCCTTTTCGTTCTCCTCACAACTTGTCACTAAAGTCTTCAAGTAGCTTGTTCCGCTTCCATCTACTCCTCCTCAGTCTCAAATCTTTCACCCCAGGGAATCAGGACAATGGCCCACCTCATCATGATATGCACAACCCTGACATTTTACACCTCTGGGAAGGGGAACACCCATATTCCCCTAGTTGTGTGTCATCTATCACATAATACATGCACCAGTTCCCTCAGGCCCTTGTTTATGTTCTCCACTGTAGTCAAGCATGCAAATGTTGTGTGTGATTTTATTCACCTGGTCGTCAGGGTAGACGGGGATTTCTTTGTAGCCTCATACATTTACTGTAGGATTCTGTTGTCATTTCAGCTAGCACTTTGCCTTTTGCACACATGATCAACATACTGTATGTAGAGTGAGTCGAACAGAATGCCTTTTCCTTACCAGTCCAAGTTGTACCAAAATTTAATAAAAAGTTTTAAAGGTCACTATTTTATATTCTTGGGGTCAAAAGTAGAAAGAAAACCTGCACAGTGGCCTTGTGGTTAGCGTGTCTGCCCTGAGATCGGTAGGTTGTGAGTTCAAACCCCGGCCGAGTCATACCAAAGACTATAAAAATGGGACCCATTACCTCCCTGCTTGGCACTCAGCATCAAGAGTTGGAATTGGGCGTTAAATCACCAAATGATTCCGGGGCGCGGCCACCGCTACTGCTCACTGCTCCCCTGTGGGGGTCGGTCAAATGCAGAGGATAAATTCACCGCACCTAGTGTGTGTGTGACAATCATTGGCACTTTAACTTTTTAACTTTAAGTGATTCTGGAGCTGAGGACAGAGCTTTTCCTACTCACAATCCTGCCTTCTTTCTCCTCAGGCAGTAAAATTCTGGGTGTGGCGCTTTCCTCTGATGCTATAGTGACACAAATTGGATGAATACATTTCTATTAAGGGTGTGCATCTCTACCTTAAATGCAGTGGCGGGTGGTTCGTTTCCCACCTAGGCCTTCAGTGATGTCCGACTTCAATGATTACCTCTCAAAATATCATAATTTATGTCCCCACATTGCTGGAGAAATACTATACAGAAACACATTCACGCACTACTGGGAACTGTACAAAACTGGTTATTTTCTGGCGCATTTCAAAATCAATAAACCCGCATCAGCAATTAAAACATATCTTATTTGGTACTGTCAAAATTAAAATTGCAAAAAACACATTAAACGTGAAAAAATAAAGAAATAAAATATCTGAACTCACATTTCATCGGACAGCTGAGCTAGCTTCCGGGGTTGGCCGACATGGTCTCACAAGATGTAGTTTCTCTTTAAATATCCTTTTTGAAAATGGCCTTGCAAATATGTGTTGTCTTGTCTAATCATAAAAGATGCAGACGAGGCGTGTTGGCTGAGTTCTTAAAGTTTACTCCACAGCGTGCTCATCGATAACATCAAGCTGCCGCCATGTCTACATTCAACAACCTAAACGGGGCTACTGCACATGCTTTTCACTACTGTGGCATGCTGGGTAATGAAGTTCTTATGTTACCTAGCTCATAACATCACAATATACAGTATATCTGCCTTAGGTCAGCTAGAAGGCCTTACTGACAACACCTCGTGATCTGATTGGCTATCGCAACTGTCTGTCAAATGTTTGTGTCCATTCACTTACAGCGCACGGACGCCTGCATTGTTGATTCTGAAAGTCCCAGGCAGATTTGGTACAGCATGGCAACATAAGCTAGCTGAATTCTGATTGGATAAAAACTCTATAAACTAAAAACAACAGCACTGGATAATATGACATGAAGAGAATATGAATACTTTTAGATATTTAGGGAGAGTAAATAAAAAAAATACTTTTATCTTTAAATATGATCTAGAGATTTCTGGTTATGTTAGGCCAGCAGAGAAGGCCTTGCTGGCCCTGACGACACACCACTGGTTAAATGGCAATCTGATATGAATCTCAATACATGGGTTACGATACGATTTACTAACAATACTTTTTAAAACATTATGATTTGATGCAGATGTAAGCATTGCGAGGTGAAAAGAAAATTAAATATATCATGTATCATGTCAGAACAATGTCATGTGTTTATTTTTTAAACATCCATCCATCCATCCATTTTCTACCGCTTGTCCCTTTTGGCACATACAAAACATGTGATTCCTGTATTATTAATTAGCAAATACAACTATCAACTTCACGGCATTGAAATCCATAAACTTAAAGAAAAGATGATGTATGAGTTAAAAAATGCAAATTATGATTAGAACTGTAAATTATTTTTTTTCTGTTGATTCTTAGATTAGTTGTATTCTTATTTGTTCTACGTTGTTAAATGTTAGAGTATCAAATTTGATCTAAAGACTGAAGGGTTGTGATATTCAAGAATGAACCAAATCTATTGACTGGTTCATTATCATGAATGATACGTTTGTTTTTATTAGAAGCGTGACAGTGATGCAATATTTACATCTCAACCAAGGCAGAAACAGCGGCAGCTTTGCACATAGTGGGTTTGCGTCTCCTCGCCACTCTGACTGGTATGAACTTTATTGTCACTGCATTTAAAAGTACAACGAAATGTGTTTTGAGTTAGACTGACCACATGTCCTCTTTTGCGGGGCTGTCCGGGCTGTCCAGGCGGGGTTTCTTAAATGCCCCAAATGTCCGACATTTTGAGTCAGGTTTGCGTGTATTTTCAATGTACGTCCAGGGTTAAGAAGGGGTTAAAAACAAAACAAATTGTGAAGATGTGTGCACGCAGCAGCATTCGTGAGGGAGGGGCAGAGACAGAGAGAGCGAGGGAGTGGTTTGATTGACATACTTGCCAACCATTCCGATTTACCCGGGAGATTCCCGACAGTCTTCCGGGTCAATAATTCTCCCGAATTCACCCGATTTCCACCCAGACAACAATATCGGGGGCGTGCCTTTAAGGCACTGCCTTTACGCGCCGGCACAGTCTAACAACATCTGCAGCTCTGCACACACACAAGTGTATGCAATGCATACTTGGTCAACAGCCATACGGGTCACACTGAGGGTGGGGGTATAAACAATTTTAACACTGTTACAAATATGCGCCACACTGTGAACCCACACCAAACAAGAATGACAAACACATCTCCCGAATTCGGAGGTCTCAAGGTTGGCAAGTATGTTGGTTGATTGATTGAAACTTTTATTAGTAGATTGCACAGTACAGTACATATTCCGTACAATTGACCACTAAATGGTAACACCCGAATAAGTTTTTCAACTTGTTTAAGTTGGGGTCCACGTTAATCAATTCATGGTACAAATATATACCATCAGCATAATACAGTCATCACACAAGTTAATCATCAGAGTATATACATTGAATTATTTACATTATTTACAATCCGTGGGGTGGGATGTGGAGGGGGTTGGGGCGGGGGGGGGGGCAGACACAAGAGAGAGAGGGGAGAGACAGACAGAACACAAGAGAAAGCCGAAACGTAAATGCAACTTAACGGATGATTTGCGGGAAAAGTATCCGTGTTATTTTGAATATTTCTACCTCTGCACTTTTTTCCAAAACTATGAATGTTACAGAATATAAGTGTGACTTATTTTGTTATACTGTCAACCAGTGTTGCCGTTAACGCACTTTTTGTGTCTTTTTAACGCATTGAAATCAGAAAGGACGCAGATTTTATTTTTTTTACCATTTGCGGCCCACAGCTAATGTTTTAAAGGCCCACGGCACATTCTAAAAATACTATTAAAATAAACAAAAACATAACAAAAGTGAAATAAAAAAGCTTAAAGGTGAAATGTAATTTAGAAACAGTTGCAATGTTGACTAATAAAACAAAGCTGGTTTTTTTTCTTTAAAAAAAAAAAAAAAAGACAACATAAAGGAAGTAGTTGAAAGCTTCAATAATTATTTTGTAAATATTGGACCAAAATTGGAAGAAAGGATTCCAGACCCAGTTCCAATTGAGGACTATAATGATACCATAGAGCGAAATCCCAACTCCATGTTCCTCAGTAATGTGACACAGGAGGAAATAGTTACAATTGCAAAAAAATGTAAATCTAAGACTTCAACTGATTGTAACGGAATTGATATGGAAACGATAAAAAAGGTTATAGAAGAGATCTCAGGACCATTAATGTATATTAGTAATCTATCATTTCAAACAGGTACATTCCCAAACAAAATGAAAATAGCTAAAGTTGCACCAATTTATAAGACTGGAGATAAACGTCAATTTACAAATTATAGACCTGTTTCTTTACTTCCACAATTTTCTAAAATCATTGAAAAACTGTTTAATAACAGATTAGAGAGTTTCATAAATAAAAATAGAATACTCGAAGAGAACCAATATGGATACAGAGCTAATGTCTCAACTTCAATGGCTTTAATTGAAATTACAGAAGAAATTACCAATGCAATAGACCAGGGGTCACCAACGCGGTGCCCGCGGGCACCAGGTCGCCCGTAAGGACCAGATGAGTCGCCCGCGGGCCTGTTCTAAAAAAAAAAAAAAAAATATATATATATATATATTTTTAAAAAAAATTAAATCTACATAGAAAAAACACAAGATACACTTTCAATCAGTGCATCAACCCAAACAACCTCCCCCATGCACACTCATCCACACCCACTCACACAAAAGGGGTTATTTCTTTCTGCTACCAATATTCTGGTTCCCACAACATAGACAACACATCTGCAAGGGACACAGTCCCTGAAGCACACATGATTGTATAGGCTGCTGGTCCACTAACATTTTCATTAATTACTATTTTTTATGTATTTATTTTTATATTGTTTTACTTTCTTTTTTATCCAAGAAAATGTTTTTTATTTATTTATCTTATTTTATTTTATTTTTTAAAAAAGGGCCTTATCTTCAACAGACCAGGTTGTCAATGAAATTAGATTTGTTTAAAGGGTTTTTTAAACCAGGCCCAGTCCAGATAATGTCCAAGTCGGACTCAGCAACACACACCTTCATTCATGTACACAGAAAAAAATTAGGGAACACAACAGATTGCATATAATTTATAAACAAAATTACATTTTCAAAATAAGCATTTATGTACAGTCCAGATTATGTCCAGGTCACTCAAATTAGGGAACACAACAACAGATATCATATAATCTGTAAACATAATTATACTTTCAAAATAAGCCTTTGAGGACTTCTCATCTTTGTTTTAATGTTTTTTGGCATCATTATCGTTTTCAACCATGTAACTTTCTAAAGTTAGAAAATACTGAATAAATGTTTTAAAGAAAGTAATACTAAGTGAATATCTGTTTTTGGCCTTAAAAATAAACATTTTACCGAGTACTATAATTAAATTGACCAAATCATGATTGTCAATGAACTCTCCTAAAATAACAGAAACCACATTAAGCTTCATAAACAAACCAATCCTTAAACACATTTTTTCAACTTCCACCCAAAACAAAGACACAATATGACAATACCAAAACAAATGCAGGGTGGATTCAGGCTCCTCACAACAAAATCGGCAATCATCTGACTCTGTCATATTCCATAATTTTAACATTTTCCCCGTGGGTAAGAAGTTATAAATAATTTTAATTTGAAAATAACGATTTTGCACATCGATAGTGGTTTTATAGATTAGTTTGAATATGGCATCCCATGGCAAAGGGCAGTCAAAAAAGTCCTCCCATTTTCCATTTGTGTTGTATGAGGCAGCCTTCAAAGATTTCTTTATTAAATAAAAATTATATATTTTTCTATTTATTTTAGTTCATTTTTGCCAACTAGAATTTCTTATTAGAGGTTTACAAACTAATAATGTAGTAGTTCCAAAATTAATTATTTGTTTCCATCTTTTCCCAATTACTCCAGTTAGTTGATAAAATGAAAAGCTTGAGCAAGCATCACCATACATAGTTCTAAATTCATCATACTTCATAATTTTACCATTCTAATTGATAATGTCATTGACAAAAATGATTCCTCTTTCAAACATATTTTTCCAAAAGAAAGGCTTTCCATCTATTACAATATTAGAGTTCATCCATATTAACTGCTGCAAAATATTGTCTCTTTTTTCTGGCACATAAAATTGAAAACACCACTATGAGTGGATTGTTTCCTTCATGAACCCCGCCATGTTTCCCAGCAGACTATCTGGGAGGGAGTCACTTGTAAAAAAGGATACAATTTCTTTTGATACAGTACATGTTTTTTGTCCAACAGGACATTTGTGTACCACTCAATGTTTAAATACATCTTTGGAACAATTGATGCTTTTAAAGACAGACACATAGCTTCAAGGTTGAGAAGTTTCAGGCCCCCATATTCATACTCTTTGTATAAAACCTTTCTTTTAATCTTTTCTGGTTTGCCGTCCCAGACAAAATCGAAGACCCTCCGCTCATAAATCTTAAAACATTTTGTGATGGAGCTGGTAATGACAAAAACAAATAAATAAATTGAGGAATAATTAACGAGTTGGCAATAGACATTTTACCATACAAGGTTAGGGATTTCCCTTTCCATAATTGCATAATTTTGTCCAGCTTTCTTAGTCGATTATCATAATTTACTGAGCCTAGATCTTCCAGATTTTCTGGGACAACAACACTAAGTATGTTAACTGGTCCATCTGTCCACAAAACAGGCACTTTGCATTCCATTCAAAAGGACGTTCCCTTTAGATTTCCGATCCTTAACATTTTACACTTATCATAATTAAGCTTAAGGCCAGATTGCTGTGAAAATATGTCCAAAAGATTAAGAAGGTTCCGCAAACAATGAGGAAAAATCTTATCTTTGTGAATCAGCCTTTTGTGACATGAACTTCATCAAGAACAAACACAGAACACGCCTCACTGATGCACATCTGCAAGACTCACTCAGAGTTGCAGTGTCAAGTTACACACCAGAGTACAACACACTAGTTAACAGCATGCAATGCCAGGCTTCCCACTAACTGACAAAGAAACAGATAACAGATTTGGTGTCCAGTTCAAAGTGTGACATGATTTAAAAATTTGAGAGTTTACTTTTGTATTTTACATGAGTTATTATTTGTACAAACATGGTGCAAAGTAATTCATGATTTGTTAAAAAATGTTAGTGGCTAGCTAGTTAAAATGGGATATTGTGATTTCACAAGACTGTCTTAGAAGTCATCATTTGAAAATGTTCAATTTGAAAAATGTGCACTTAGAGAAAATATAAAAATAAAGTGTTGCATATTGATATTTATCTGTTTCTATATATATTTATTGTGAGAAATCATTAAGATGATCAGTGTTTCCACAAAGATAAATATCATTAATTATTAATAATAACAGAGTTAAAGGTAAATTGAGCAAATTGGCTACTTCTGGCAATTTATTTAAGTGTGTATCAAACTGGTAGCCCTTCGCATGAATCAGTACCCAAGAAGTAGCCCTTGGTTTCAAAAAGGTTGGTGACCCCTGGATTAAGCAAAGCAATCAAACAATGTACTAATATGATCCACTTCAAGAAACTCTTCAAACTTAAATTGTTTACAAAGTACAAAGAAGAAGAACCATGACAAACATTCTCAATTTATTTCATCCATCCATTCATTCATTCTTAAAGTAATCTTACTTATCTCATCATATGAAATATGACTTTCTTCACCAATTATTATTATTAAATTCTTAGTATTATTTATTTATTTATTTATTTTTATTGTGATTACCTATGGAGTTTATTGTGAATAAATTGAGAACAGGAAGTGAATAAAAAAGTTTCAGCAACTGTTATGTAAAGAAAAGGGGTAGGATTAAATAAGCTCTGCTTCTTCCTACTCCTTTTCGAACATGTTGAAAAGAGAAACTGGAAATTGTGATGTATCATGTTGTATGCTTGCATGTTCGAAATAAACTCAAACTCTAAACTCTAAACTGTCATTGCTCAAAACATAATATTGAATCAAAATCAATGTTATTATGAATTATTGACCTATCCAAGGTTCCGATCACGTCACATTTTTGGTGGAAGATTTTGCATATTTTGTGTGTTTGCCATTAAAAAAAATAGGCGGAAAACAAACAAACAAAAAAAAAAAACATAAAAAAAACTAAAACATTTTGAAATGAGGAAAAGATCTGAAGTTGATGTAGACTTCAGAGATTTAAGCATTAAATATAAAATGTACGTATGCCCTGGCACACCATTATCATCATTTCATGACTGAAGCAAAACACTTTTTACACTTTTATACTGAAATAAATACACCTACAACTTATTAAATAAAAACATAGAAAAAACTACCAGCAGCGGTAAAGTTTAGATCCATGAACGAAAGAAGAAAGTGAATGAATGTTTATAACTGAATACATTTACATATGTATACAAATGTGTATTCTTGTTTTATTATATCTTTTTATACCCCTTTCCTGTTTTATGCAGTTCATTTACCTTTTCTCGCAGATCCTTTGACAATTCTTTTGCCTTCCCCATGACTCAGAATCCAGAACATCTGTGCAGCACTGGATGAAAGATGCAATGGTCTGTCAGAAGCCCAGAAACTCACTGACCTTTTATACACACACATTAATTACAAACAAACAGGTCACAGATGAGGATTGGAACCTTGATTAGCCATTCAAACCTGTTTGTGTCAACTTTTGTGCATGTTATCAGATCAAAGTCACTGGGGTATGTAAACTTTTGATCAGGGTCATTTGGGTACTTTCTTTTGTCATTTTGATTTAAAAAGAGTAAACACAGTTGTTTGCCAATAAATAGCTTCAAACAACTATTAAGCATGAGTGGAAGAAAGGTTTTTGTGTTATCATTCATATTCTCTGAAGAATGGCCAAGAAATCATAAATTCTCCCAGGGTATGTAAACTTATGAGCACGACTGTACTCTGGACCTAGACGTTGAGTCTGCGACATACATGGCGGACAATAACGGATACAGTCTGTTTTGCCAGTCCAAATGCATTCAATGTTTTCCATAGTCTTCCCTTGTCCGCCAGGTAATACAAAGCACACGCTACCTTTTTTATCACATCCACAGGAGCCCGCATTCTAGGTGTCACTCCTTCCACAAATGGACAAAGTTTTTCGGTAAGTAGAATCACAGATGACCTGGACATTGGAAAGTTGTCATGCCGTCTGAGAAGTGTTGTATCCGAAATACCTGCAGGCTGCAATCACTTTCTCTTAAGGTATTCATGTGTGATTTCCACAAGTGTCTGTACATACTGTATAGAGTAAGGGGAAACACAGCATGTCTGGATGACTCGCCTCCATCTTTCTAGTGTTTATCTCCGAGTGGGAACAGGTTGTTATGAAGCTGGCTGTGGTGCATTCTTTCCGACGTCACTTCCTGTATGGGGCGCAGTCTTTCTGGCGTCACTTCCTCTCCGAACTCAGTTTGTAAATGATTGATGAGTCCATACAAAGCTAAGAGCCGGAGATTCAAGAAATACACGGTGCACTTACCCGTGTAAAAAATTATCCAAGGAGGGTTACCTTAAACGATGGTTTAGTGTGGCTGACACGATACTTAGGCTAAATAATTATTTGTTTAAGGGGTTATCCGGCTTAGTGTAGACATAGCCTCAGTCTGGCTGTCTTGTTTGCTTCACCCAACAATTACGTTTGATGATTTCTTGCTTCTTTGCTCGTGTTTTCAATGCTAAGCTTTTCCGTTAGCTTTGCATAGCTTCCCGTGCAATCGGCACACTTTTCTGTTTGACTGATTTATGGACAATAAAGCATTGTCTTACCTGCACGCTGCCTCCGGAGTTCCGTCTGCCTTGACTACAGTGGCTCCCACGCCAACACTGGCGTCTCCACTGGCTCGGCAGCCTACTCGACCTCCTTTGCCTGCTCCACGTCGACCTCCTTCGCCTGCTTCACGTCGTGGAATTTTAGCGATATTACGGAGATGAAAGAAGGCTGTTTTAGTGACACTCTTAATGTGTGACTCAAATGAGAGAGTTGGGTCGAAGATAATACTGATATTGTTTACAGAGTCGCTTTGTGTAATTATTTTCTTGTCAAATGTTAAGGTGGTTTTATTAAATAGGTGCCGGTGTCGAGCAGGACCAATAATCAGCATTTCTGTTTTCTTAACGTTAAGATGCAAAAAGTTACTGTACATCTATTGTTTGATTTCATTTACACACGCCTCCAGCTGACTACAATCTGGCATGTTGGTCAGCTTTAGGGGCATGTAGAGTTGGGTGTCATCAGCATAACAGTGAAAGCTAACACCGTATTTGCGTATGATGTCACCTAGCGGCAGTATATAGACGCTGAAGAGTGCAGGGCCAAGAACCGAACCCTGTGGAATTCCGCACATTACCTTAACATACTCCGAGGTCACGTTGTTATGAGAGACGCACTGCATCCTGTCAGTAAGATAAAAGTTAAACCAACAAAAGGCTAAGTCTGACATACATGTTTTAATACGTTCTAATAAAATGTTATGATCAACAGTATCGAAAGCTGCGCTGATATCAAGTAGCAGCAACATAGATGACGCATCAGAATCCGTAGTTAGCAATACATTATTCGTCACTTTTGCAAGGGCTGTCCTAGTAGAGGGATTTGCCCTGAAACCGGACTGAAAGGGTTCACAGAGATTGCTAGACGCTAAGTGTTCATTTGGCTGCTGTGCAACAATTTTTTCGAGGCTTATCAAGATAAAGGTAAGGTGGGACATCGGCCGGTAGTTTACTAGGAGGTCAGAATCAGCGTTAGGTCTTTTGAGCCGAGGATGAATAACCGCTGTTTTGAGTGCTAGTGGAACAGTACCAGAGGAAAGTGATAAGTTAATAATATTTAGCACTGATGGCCCTAATATTACGAACAGCTCCTTGATAAGTTTCCCAGGAAGTGGGTCAAGTAAACATGTTTTTTTTGTCCCATTTACGAGTCGCAGGACTTCCTCCAATGTTATTTCTTCAAAAAGAGAAAGATTGTTTTGGAGAGATATATCCATCGTAGATACATTCCTATTGGAACCCAGTTGGAGCTGGGACGCTTCATCTTTAATTTATTTTCTAATTTGTATAATTTTCCTAGTAAAGAATTGCTTAAAGTCATCAGCCGAGTGGGTGGACTTACTGGGAGAAGTCTCTTGTTGGGTTAGCGTAGCTTAGGTATTAAACAATTATTTAGGATCGTTTTTATTGGGGCAGATTAGATTGGAGTAGTAATTAGTTTTAGCTAAGGTAAGAGCGTGTTTATAAGTTATTAAACTATCACTCCATGCTTGATGGAAAACCTCAAGTTTAGTCCAGCTTTCTACATGATAGTTTAAGAGCTCTGGTTTCTTCCGTGAACCATGGGGTACGCCTTTTAGAAGCCTTTTTTAGCTTTATCAGTGCTATACTATGAATGGCGTTGCGTAGGGCATCGTTAAAGTTGTTAGTGAGGTTATCGATAGACCCCACATAATTTGGGAATTATGCCATTACCAAGGGCAGTAGGCCAGCAAGAGTCGTAGTTGTGGCAGCATTAATGTTGCACCTGCTAAAGCATCGGTTATTAGTAGCTTGTTGACAATGAGTAAGAACTTCAAATTTTATAAGGTAGTGATCGGACATTACTTTAGTGTACGAGAGTACAATAACTTTGGAGGTGGTTGTAATATATTGGTTTGGAGGCAATAACCAGGCGAGGTGATGAAGTACATCTCTTTACTGTAGACTTCAGAACAGACTCACACACTTGACGTCAGGGTGCACAACACCACGTAAATCGTTGGCCAACCAAAAAGTAACCCCAGTACGCTATAGCCAACATTCACCAGGAGATGGCAACAGACAAACATAGATCACTCTATTACATTCCTCCCCTTTTAGAAATGTAGAAGTTACTCAAAAGAAATAACAACCCAACCAAAAAAAAAAAATGCAGCAGCACAATTAAAAAACTGTACTTAGGCCATATTCTTTTTTTTTTAGTACTGAACTCTTAACCCTCATTTGTAAACAATAACATACATATTATACAAACAGTATTTATACACCTTTAACAGAGACTTTTATACTGTCTTCAGAGATTCAGTTTTTTTGGTGGTGCTCGAACCCTTTCTGGGTACCTGCGGATCACTGGTGGGGTTTTTGTTGTGGGTGATCTGGGTTCTGATGATGGCAACTCAGCAGCCCTTGAATCTGGTTCAGTGATGAGACTAGTTTGTGTCTGACTCACTGATGGTCTTGGTGATGGAACTGAAACAGCACTGTCCAGTTGTACTGATGGCACATTTTCTGCAACTGGTGGAGACAAGATAACTGGCAGTCTCTCCATGTTCTCTCGCCATGGTAACATGTGATCCACATGCACGGTGCACTGTCTCTGTCCCTCTTGGTTTAGGTAAGTGACAGTTCCCAGTCTTTTCAGTAGTTTTGCCTTAATCCATTTTTCCACTCCGCCCCTGAAATTTCTGAGTAAACCCTCGAACACGGCATTAACATCTTCTGCTGACACTGCCGGAACTATGGCCTGTAGTCTGACAGGAGGACTACAACCCACTCTGATGAATATGGAATGTGGGAGTTAATGCAAGGTCAATAAAATGATCTCCTCACTCTCAAACTCAAAACCTAAAGATTCATGGGGACTTGATTCACTTTTATTAAAGTAATTGGAAGCAGCTAAATCGTTTGTCAATGCAATGATCATATCACATATCTTGTACTGTTTGTCATCATGGTCTAAAGCCAAACGGACTGTTTTAAATTATCTCAGATCATTACATAATGAAGCACTGAGAATCCTCGATAAAAAGCCTTGGCGATACCACCATTGTAACATACTTGACAAATACGGTATACTTAGCTTTGAAAACCTGATCAGGTTCTCCAATATCCGCCTGGTACATAAGATCTTAAATGATGCAGCTCCTCCCTTAAAAACATATGTACAGCTACGCTCGCAATTAACAAGCAGAGTGTTATGATCTGTATCCAGGGGTGACTGTAATGTTCCAAAAAGGAAGAATGCCTTCTCCCAATCAGCCTTTTCATATCAAGCCATCAAAGAATGGAATGGTCTCCCAGACAATCTAAAGAACAACTCTGGTTTTCACAGCTTCTCACAAGCAGTTAAAGACTGGCTTTTACTCCACCAGACCTGCTCACATTACCAATACCAGGCAGGTAGTTGACCATCAGATGATACCCTGGCGGGAGTAGTCTGATGACCATCTGAGTACCATTCCAATCTTGTAACATCGCAAACTTTTTTTATGTATGCAATATCAATGGGGTATATGGCTATTGAATGATACCCTTATGGGTATCATCTGATAGCTACTGCACTGTATGTGGACTTTGATAAGAACTGCTGCACTTTATATACTTCTGAACTTTAAATGAAGCTGCTAAAATACTATAACTTGACCGCCCACTGATTTGTAATTCACATGCCCTCTAGGTATTGTACTTGTATTTTAAATCGTTTATCATTATGTAATTGTAATACTGTTGTGTATTTTCAATCCTGTGTAATTTTATTGTGGATGTTAGATGCACAATAAAAGGACAACAGATGGAAATTAGCATGGTGCTAAATCTGGTGCAGCCATCTTCTTAATGTAACTACACATTGTCCTTCAAATAAACAAATACAAATACAAAAATTATTAGATTGGTGCTGCGATAGATTTAACGCTTCATAATTTGCCACTTCAGTAGAATGCATGGCTACCTCTGGCACAGTCACTGCAGAAAAATATTATGTGAGTTATGTATTATTCTACGAGAAATGCAATGTGTGCAAGAATTTTCCAGCCTGGCTCTGGTTAATTTTGGCTAAACGGACTGCGGGCACTGTAATTGCCTGTGTCCGAGCTTGCTCTAGTGTAGTTATCCAAGTGTGGTTCAAACAGTAATCCACGTTCCTAGTAAGAGTGATGGCGCCTTCCCGATTAGGATGAAGCCTGTCCCTACTCAGCAAGCACAATTTGCCCCCGAAAGGGGGCCAATGATCAATAAACGTTAGTCCCTGTTCTCTACAAAAAATAGCCAGCCACTTGTTAAGCGAGACTAATCTGCTATTCATCTCATCATTGCCTCTTGCTGGCAAGGGCCCCGAGACAAGTACTTGATGCCGAGACATCTTTCTAGAGAGTTTACGAGTCCTAGCTATGTTCCTCTTTGTAATCTCGGACTGTCTCATCCTAGTGTCATTGGAGCCCACGTGTACAACTATGTTCGTGTTTGCTAGGCCTGTTGCGAGTCAGCTCCCTAAGATTAGCTTCAATATCGGGTGCTCGGGCCCCGGGAATACAATTAATTATGGCTGGTTTACTAAACTGTATGTTCCAGGTGACGGAGTCCCCTATGAATAAGGTGTGGTGTCCGCTACACTGGGGTGTAAGACTCGCTAAGGGCTAAATCTATTATGTGTCTTAACCAGTTCACCGTGGCTTGTAGGTCGCTTAGAGCTGTTACTGCTACAAACTGTGCTAGTCAGCTCGTTACAGCTAACGCTAGCAAACGTGTCCGCGGTGTCTAATGTTACGAAGTTACTCTGCTCTAACTGGCGGTCACGGTCCTCTAGTAGAGCCAAACTATCCATGAGAAAGGTGCATGAAGAACAGGAAAACATACTCACGTTGTTTCTTTCGTCAAGTCGAGTACTTGCTGTCTTCAAAGCGCAGTAGCTCTGGACTGGTACAAGCTTAACTTTGCTAATTTAACAGCTAACTAACTGAAAGTGAGACGGTGAAACAGAGAGTGGGTGCTTTGTAAGTTCGATAAGATTACTAAATGTGTTGGAGAAGTACAAACCCCGTTTCCATATGAGTTGGGAAATTGTGTTAGATGTAAATATAAACGGAATACAATGATTTGCAAATCCTTTTCAACCCATATTCAATTGAATGCACTACAAAGACAAGATATTTGATGTTCAAACTCATAAACTTTTTTTTTTTGCAAATAATAATTAACTTAGAATTTCATGGCTGCAACACGTGCCAAAGTAGTTGGGAAAGGGCATGTTCACCACTGTGTTACATGGCCTTTCCTTTTAACAACACTCAGTAAACGTTTGGGAACTGAGGAGACACATTTTTTAAGCTTCTCAGGTGGAATTCTTTCCCATTCTTGCTTGATGTACAGCTTAAGTTGTTCAACAGTCCGGGGGTCTCTGTTGTGGTATTTTAGGCTTCATAATGCGCCACACATTTTCAATGGGAGACAGGTCTGGACTACAGGCAGGCCAGTCTAGTACCCGCACTCTTTTACTATGAAGCCACGTTGATGTAACACGTGGCTTGGCATTGTCTTGTTGAAATAAGCAGGGGCGTCCATGGTAACGTTGCTTGGATGGCAACATATGTTGCTCCAAAACCTGTATGTACCTTTCAGCATTAATGGCGCCTTCACAGATGTGTAAGTTACCCATGTCTTGGGCACTAACACACCCCCATACCATCACAGATGCTGGCTTTTCAACTTTGCGCCTATAACAATCCGGATGGTTCTTTTCCTCTTTGGTCCGGAAGACACGACGTCCACAGTTTCCAAAAACAATTTGAAATGTGGACTCGTCAGACCGCAGAACACTTTTCCACTTTGTATCAGTCCATCTTAGATGAGCTCAGACCCAGCGAAGCCGACGGCGTTTCTGGGTGTTGTTGATAAACGGTTTTTGCCTTGCATAGGAGAGTTTTAACTTGCACTTACAGATGTAGCAACCAACTGTAGTTACTGACAGTGGGTTTCTGAAGTGTTCCTGAGCCCATGTGGTGATATCCTTTACACACTGATGTCGCTTGTTGATGCAGTACAGCCTGAGGGATCGAAGGTCACGGGCTTAGCTGCTTATGTGCAGTGATTTCTCCAGATTCTCTGAACCCTTTGATGATATTACGGACCGTAGATGGTGAAATCCCTAAATTCCTTGCAATAACTGGTTGAGAAAGGTTTTTCTTAAACTGTTCAACAATTTGCTCACGCATTTGTTGACAAAGTGGTGACCCTCGCCCCATCCTTGTTTGTGAATGACTGAGCATTTCATGGAATCTACTTTTATACCCAATCATGCACCCACCTGTTCCCAATTTGCCTGTTCACCTGTGGGATGTTCCAAATAAATGTTTGATGAGCATTCCTCAACTTTATCAGTATTTATTGCCACCTTTCCCAACTTCTTTGTCACGTGTTGCTGGCATCAAATTCTAAAGTTAATGATTATTTGAAAAAAAAAAAAAAAGTTTATCAGTTTCAACATCAAATATGTTGTCTTTGTAGCATATTCAACTGAATATGGGTTGAAAATTATTTGCAAATCATTGTATTCCGTTTATATTTACATCTAACACGATTTCCCAACTCATATGGAAACGGGGTTTGTAATAAAGAAATCTGTAAAACAATTAGAAGAACACAGATAGAAAGACAGCCCTTTGCTTTTGAACGGCCAACAGCAGCAGTGACCAGACTTCCGGGCGTCAATACATAGATACATGAAGCCTTTTCATTCATAATAACCTTTTGTGCCACTCAGTGCAGCAGAAGCAGGCCAATGTGTTGCTATAGCTTGACTCCTAGCTCAACATTAACACCACAAAGTCACAACGGTCCTGACTCTCTAGACGCTTGACTGCTCCAGGCTTTCACCCTCTTTTTGTGCTCACTTAGCTTCTATGTATTAATAGTAGTTTGTCCTCTGTATATTCAGGTTCAAAAATATATGGTTGTGAACCCTCCTTTGTCCAAAAATAGCCAGGGCCTATTTGCCATGATAGCAAACACAGGCTTTTGTTGCCAGAAATAGGGAGTACACTGCTATGTACACTGAAATAAATCCGCACAGGAAGAAGTCCAAAAGCTGGGTATGATCACCACTACTGGCTGGGCTTCAACCACCACTATTATTAGAAAAACAGTTTATATGCAACATTTATTAAGTGACTCTAATATGGATATATTCGCAATACCAGAAGGCTGGTTGACTCATTCATCGCCAGCTGCTGCTATTATTATGCCAGGATACAAGTTATTCAGAAGAGATAGAGACAAGGGCTGAGGTGGGGCGATAATAGACTATGTTTGGGACACTTTAAAATATGAATTAATTAAGTGGCCTGCTGAAGTCAATGTTAAATGCATTGGTCTGAATATAACACTGTCCCTAGCAATGTCATCCACTATGATCTGTATGTATTGATCTCCTGTCAGTGCCTCAGTGTGGCAGAAAGAACAAATACTAGAAAGCCGAGCAGCAATGAGTTTGACAGGTGTGCGAACACTCACACTGGCATCCATTGGCTTAGCCTGTAACAGACTGTTGTGATGTGAAGCTATTGTTGTTCAAAATAATCTATTGATTTTTTACAGACTATTTTTCATTTTCATGATACAGGACGCGTACTTCTGTTTTGAAGTACGGGATGATTACATTTTTCATTATTATAACATTCTTAGTAAGTGTAATGTTTTAAACTTGTATAACTATCAGATATTTTTGGATGTATGTTTTGTTTTTAAGGTTTTGAATGAGCTTGCCCCTCCACCATTCCAAGTTTTTATACAGAAAAACAACAACAATCGAGTCAATACTAAAGCGCTAACCACGGCGATTGTAACATCTAGTGACATGGACTAAATTGTATCAAATGGTTGTCTCTATCAAAGGCACAAATGCATGGAACATGCTACCAACTCATTTTGGAAACTATGTCAACTGCTCAACCTTCAAAAGACATTGGTTAAAGACAAACCCGTCCTGTACCCATGTGTAATGTGCACACTTAGTTGATCACCTTACATGGACTTGTTTTTATAGCTAATATTTTTTGTAGGTCATCTTGTAATGTATGTATGATGTTGTCTGTAATTGTATGTCTGTTTTATGGTGCCTGATTCTGGACAACAGATTAAATTTAGCTATTTTAGCTAACTATGGCATATGTCCTGTAATCCTTTTGCTTATATGTTAATCAATATGCATTGTCCTAATCAAACAAAGGTATTTCTAATTTAAGATTGTATTTCACACGACTCTTATTTTCAGTCGCCTCACAGTCACCAACACACTTAAGATAATATCACTGACACAGGGACAAGCAGTAGAAAATGGATGGATGGATGGATTAGCAACTTACTTCCTTGTCCCCGTGACTTCTATTATGGGACCTACGGTGGCCTAGAATGGAAATAGAAGGCAAATCTCACAACACATGCCTAGCCAATGGAAATATTGCACAGTAAATTACAGTAGCGATACTAGGGGGACACTGAGCTTTAGCCAGCCTCCAAAGTTTGCTCCCACAAACACACACGCACACAAACACACCTCTGAAGCACACAGAGCGCTAAAGCCTTTGTTGCCCATTGTCGACTGCTGAGAAATCATTTGTATCTCCCTTTGTCATACCAAGTTGTATAAGGAGGAATTTGGTTATCTTGGCCCATAAGAACACAATAACCTACGTTTCCATGCACTAAATTAGTCAGGATTCTCAAATAATAGTTTTTTTTATACTTAACCCAAAACCAGTGAAGTTGGCATGTTGTGTAATTCGTAAATAAAAACAGAATACAATAATTTGCAAATCCTTTTCAACTTATATTTAATTGAATAGACTGTAAAGACAAGATATTTAATGTTCGAACTGAGAAACTTAATTTGTTTTGCAAATAATCATTAACTTAGAATTTAAAGGCAGCAACACATTGCAAAAAAGTTGGCACAAGGGCATTTTTACCACTGTGGTACATGGACTTTCCTTTTAACAACACTCAGTAAACGTTTAGGAACTGAGGAGACCAATGTTTGAAGCTTTTCAGGTGGAATTATTTCCCATTCCTGCTTGATGTACAGCTTAAGTTGTTCAACAGTCTGGGGTCTCCGTTGTGGTATTTTAGGCTTCATAATGTGCCACACATTTTCAATGGGGGACAGGTCTGATATACAGGCAGGCCAGTCTAGTAGCACCCGCACTCTTTTACTACGAAGCCACGCTGTTGTAACACATGGCTTGGCATTGTCTTGCTGAAATAAGCAGGGGCGTCCATGATAACGTTGCTTGGATGGCTCCAAAACCTGTATGTACCTTTCAGCATTAACGGTGCCTTCACAGATGTGTAAGTTACCCATGCCTTGGGCACTAATACACCCCCATACCATCACAGATGCTGGCTTTTCAACTCTGTGCCTATAACAATCAGGATGGTTGTTTTCCTCTTTGTTCCGGAGGACATGACGTCCACAGTTTCCAAAAATAATTTGAAATGTTGACTCGTCAGACCACAGAACAAGTTTTCACTTTGCATCAGTCCATCTTAGATGAGCTCAGGCCCAGCGAAGCTAGCCCCGTTTCTGGGTGTTGTTAATAAATGGCTTTCGCTTTACATAGTAGAGTTTTAACTTGCACTTACAGATGTAGCGAAAAAACTGTAGTTACTGACAGTGGTTTTCTGAAGTGTTCCTGAGCCCATGTGGTGATATCCTTTACACACTGATGTCGCTTTTTGATGCAGTACCGCATGAAGGATCGAAGGTCCGTAATATCATCGCTTACGTGCAGTGATTTCTCCAGATTCTCTGAAATGTTTGATGATATTACGCAAGGTAGATGATGAAATCTCTAAATTCCTTGCAATAGCTTGTTTAGAAATGTTTTTCTTAAACTGTTCGACAATTTGCTCACGTATTTGTTCACAAAGAGGTGACCCTCGCCCCATCCTTGTTTGTGAATGACTGAGCATTTCATGGAAGCTGCTTTTATACCCAATCATGTCACCCACCTGTTCCCAATTAGCCTGTTCACCTGTGGGATGTTCCAAATAAGTGTTTGATGAGCATTCCTCAACTTTCTCATTTTTTTTGCCACTTGTTCCAGCTTTTTTGAAACATGTTGGAGACAGCAAATTCCGAATGAGCTAATAATTGCAAAACTTAACAAAGTTTTCCAGTTTGACCGTTAAGTATCTTGTCTTTGCAGTCTATTCAATTGAGTATAGGTTGAAAAGGATTTGCAAATCATTGTATTCTGTTTTTATTTACGATTTACACAACGTGCCAACTTAACTGGTTTTGGGTTTTGTATTTTCACACCTATATGTAGAGTCCAAGTGTCCATGCACTCTCTCTAATGCAGGGCTACTCAACTAAAATGTTCCAGTCGCCACATTTCCAGAAAGCTAAGATCTGGTGAGCCGGACTTCTCCCTTTGCTTATTTATTTTCTTATTTTGAGAACCAGCATCTTTTGCAGTGGACATTTGTTTTTGGTGTATTTATTTTGTCAGAATTACACATTACAGAAAAACAACTGTGTGTTTTTAGGAATTTGCTGCAAAAATTTTAGTTTTGTAAAAAAAATTAAGATTTGAACTGAACTAGGGGGCTGGTTCGGTGTCACTGCTCTAATGCGACTATTGGTCATACACCGTGTGCCTCCCGTACACAGGGGGGCGCTTACTTCTTTTTAGCGCGAATAAACGTATTGCTTTTCCAGTTCACCTATTACGTCACACTAGGCATTTTTCAATGAGTGAAAGTTACAGCAGTGTTGCTATGGAGAGTTTTCTTCCGTACCTGGCTGGCTGCCTCGTCCCAGCGGGCTGCGTTCACAACACTTCCAAAAAAAGTTTTTCAAGTTGCTACCCAGCGGGACATTTGTCGTGGCTTCCTGTGGTGGATCCCAATAACTGCCAAGGACAAGAGCAGTAAGTGTGACAAGTCTTTTATTGTCCATACTGTCAATGATTCAAAAAACAAAAACTGCGGCGCCAATAGACAAAAAGGAAAAAAGGCTCAGGCACAAAATCACAAAACACGATGAGCAGGTAAACAGGCGGGCTGCCGAGACGGGCAGGAAGGCAAAGTGATGTGTACGCGGTTGGATAAAAGAAAAGCAAGGAACTCAATGTAATCTAATGTATTCTGCAGTCACGTAGCGTCTGGGGCAATAACAGCCCCCAATAACCCGGACCAATTATAGGGTCACACCTTTGTTTGTGAGTCATTTTTTATTATTTGCATTGCGCTATTTGCATTGTATTTGTATTGCCTCACACGATGAATACTAAATATATTTATATTTGATTTCAATTGTTTTTTTTGTATCCATGCTATGTTCACAACAACAACAGCACGGTGTCATTTCCGCTTCTTTTTCCAGTAACAGCACGGCGGATAGCACTCGCCTTTTTGCACTCGCTATCCCAGTACATTGTACCATCTACAAATGCCATGGTGTTCATGTCATCATGAAAGACATCAACATCGAGCGCAAAAACAAAGGAGACTGCTCCCTATCCACCGACTGCTGTGCTGCTGAGAAGATAGAAGCGGAAATTACGCACATTGCGGAAATTACGTTCTTCGAGCATCAAGTCGTTCTCCGTGCGATGGTTAAACATGACAGTGACACAAAGTGGAATAAAAATATATTCCACATTCCCAAACATGTACAGATGTGTAAGTTACCCATGCCTTGGGCACTGATACAACCCCATACCATCACAGATGCTGGCTTTTGAACTTTGCGCCTATCCGGATGGTTCTTTTCCTCTTTGTTCCGGAGGACACGACGTCCACAGTTTCCAAAAACAATTTGAAATGTGGACTCGTCAGACCACAGAAGACTTTTCCACTTTGTATCAGTCCGTCTTAGATGAGCTCAGGCCCAGCGAAGCCGACTGCGTTTCTGGGTGTTGTTGATAAACGGTTTTCGCCTTGCATAGGAGAGTTTTAACTTGCACTTACAGATGTAGCAACCAACTGTAGTTACTGACAGTGGGTTTCTGAAGTGACAGAGAGAGAGAGAGAGAGAGAGAGAGAGAGAGAGAGAGAGAGAGAGAGAGAGAGAGAGAGAGAGAGAGAGAGAGAGAGAGAGAGAGAGAGAGAGAGAGAGCCCCTGGCCCCCAGCCAATTTCCTCAGAGTTAAAATGTTGGGACACCCCTTTTCTATTGTATTGTTTTATGTACAAACCCTGTTTCCATTTGAGTTGAGAAATTGTGTTAGATGTAAATATAAACGGACTACAATGATTTGAAAATCATTTTCAACCCATATTCAGTTGAATATGCTACAAAGACAACATATTTAATGTTCAAACTGATAAACATTTTTTTTTTTTGCAAATAATCATTAACTTTAGAATTTGATGCCAGCAACACGTGACAAAGAAGTTGGGAAAGGTGCCAATAAATACTGATAAAGTTGAGGAATGCTCATCAAAAACTTATTTGGAACATCCCACAGGTGAACAGGCAAATTGGGAACAGGTGGGTGCCATGATTGGGTATAAAAGTAGATTCCATGAAATGCTCAGTCATTCACAAACAAGGATGGGGCGAGGGTCACCACTTTGTCAACAAATGCGTGAGCAAATTGTTGAACAGTTTAAAAAAAATCTTTCTCAACCAGCTATTGCAAGGAATTTAGGGATTTCACCATCTACGGTCCGTAATATCATCAAAGGGTTTCAGAGAATCTGGAGAAATCACTGCACGTAAGCAGCTAAGCCCGTGACCTTCGATCCCTCAGGCTGTACTGCATCAACAAGCGACATCAGTGTGTAAAGGATATCACCACATGGGCTCAGGAACACTTCAGAAACCCACTGTCAGTAACTGCAGTTGGTCGCTACATCTGTAAGTGCAAGTTAAAACTCTCCTATGCAAGGCGAAAACCGTTTATCAACAACACCCAGAAACGCAGTCGGCTTTGCTGGGCCTGAGCTCATCTATGATGGACTGATACAAAGTGGAAAAGTGTTCTGTGGTCTGACGAGTCCACATTTCAAATTGTTTTTGGAAACTGTGGACATCGTGTCCTCCGGACCAAAGAGGAAAAGAACCATCCGGATTGTTATAGGCGCAAAGTTGAAAAGCCAGCATCTGTGATGGGGGTGTAATAGTGCCCAAGACATTACAGATTAAAGATTAAAGTACCAATGATTGTCACACACACACTAGATGTGGTGAAATTTGTCCTCTGCATTTGACCCATCTCCTTGGGGAGCATGGGTAACTTACACATCTGTGAAGGCGCCATTAATGCTGAAAGGTACATACAGGTTTTGGAGCAACATATGTTGCCATCCAAGCAACGTTACCATGGACACCCCTGCTTATTTCAGCAAGACAATGCCAAGCCACGTGTTACAACAACGTGGCTTCATAGTAAAAGAGTGCGGGTACTAGACTGGCCTGCCTGTAGTCCAGACCTGTATCCCATTGAAAATGTGTGGCGCATTATGAAGCCTAAAATACCACAACGGAGACCCCTGGACTGTTGAACAACTTAAGCTGTACATCAAGCAAGAATGGGAAAGAATTCCACCTGAGAAGCTTAAAAAATGTGTCTCCTCAGTTCCTAAACATTTACTGGGTGTTTTTAAAAGGAAAGGCCATGTAACACAATGGTGAACGTGCACTTTCCCAACTACTTTGGCATGTATTGCAGCCATGAAATTCTAAGTTCATTATTATTTGCAAAAAAAAATAAAGTTTATGAGTTTGAACATCAAATATCTTGTCTTTGTAGTGCATTCAATTGAATATGGGTTGAAAAGAATTTGCAAATCATTGTATTCCGTTTATATTTACATCTAACACAATTTCCCAACTCATATGGAAACAGGGTTTGTAATATTTCTTACCTAAAAGTTATTTTAAAGTCATGTTACATGTTGAACTGTGCTGTCTTAAAATACATAGATTTCAAAGGGCAATGTTGTTTTGAGACACGAGTGGTTAGAACTCCGTCAGGCAAACAATTAGGCTCGTAAATTGATTTACTACTGTTATACTGTACATAAAACTTATTTTAATGCAATCTGCTATAATTATTAGATTGCGCTGGTTTGTCAGTTGAGACAGGTGGCCTTTGCTGCCAATGTTTATACATAGTAAGTCTTATTTTCTGGCATACTTTTATATTTTTGAGAATGTGCTCTCCAGTTTATATTTATCAATATTTTTAAATGATAATGTTGCTACATCCGGTGCTGCTAAACTGTGTTTCATTATCTTACTGAAGTAATAACAATAAAGCATTCAAGTCAATTAAATGTATGTACATTTTTAAAATTCTGTTCTGTTTTGATTTCTTTGAAATTACAAAGAACAGTTTATTCTGTCAGTTATTTGTTTTTTTTTAACATTTATATATCATATAACATTTGTCTCCAAAGGCCACCTGTCCTGTTTCAGTCCTAATCTTGGTGTTTATTTAACTCATCCTATTGAAATAATAGCGAGTACTAGGTTTATATATATTGGTGAGCAGGAGCTGACTTGTGTCATCTCTGATGTAGTTTACTGTAGCTCGCAGGGTTGTTCTTTAAGTTTCCAGAAAATGTTAAAAAGTATTTTTTGCTGTAATGTGAATATTGTTGGGGACAACAATGTTGTTATTGTCTTGTGTGGTGAATCCCAGAAAGAGTAGTGGCTACTGTGTAGCAACTATAATGGGAATACATTTTAAACAAATAAACAAGGTCACACAATTAGTTTACACTGAGGACAATATCCTCAGGTAAATAAAACTTCACTGAAACTTAAAGCAGTGACTCAACTGCATGGACTATGACTCACAAGGGTTTCTGAAAACTGGTTTCAGTCTTAAAACATACCCAACATAATAACTCAGACAGTCCATTTCGTCATCATGTGACAGTATGTCTATGATGAAAAAAATAAACTACAAATAAAATAACTATGAATTAATTAGTACTAAGCTAAAATGTTTCTGGTGTTCATTTATAGAACCCAATTTAGTGACAAACAATCAAATCTATCGATATAAACGACAATATCTGAGGCAAAACGGTGTTACTATTATTGTACAATGATATGACATACACTTATGAGTGAAACTGCTAATTAAATGTGAAGTGAAGTGAAGTGAAGTAAATTATATTTATATAGCGCTTTTCTCTAGTGACTCAAAGTGCTTTTACATAGTGAAACCCAATATCTAAGTTACATTTAAACCAGTGTGGGTGGCACAGCTTTGTTTCAATGCATGTTCTGAGACTGAGTGAGGTCAAGATGGTTGTGACTTTTACACTTTTTAATGTGAATTGTTGTCTTTGGCAACATATATAATATATATAGAATTATCTTGTTTATATATATATATATATATATATATATATATATATATATATATATATATATATATATATATATATATATATATATATATATATATATATATATATATATATATATATATGAATAAACAAGATAAAATATAAAAATATATATAGAATGATCTTGTTTATTCATATATATATATGAATAAACAAGATAAAATATAAAAAAAATATATAGAATGATCTTGTTTATTCATAAATATCTATATATATATATATATATATATATATATATATATATATATGAATAAACAAGATAAAATATAAAAATATATATAGAATTATCTTGTTTATTCATATATATATATATACATATATGAATAAACAAGATAAAATATAAAAATATATATAGAATGATCTTGTTTATTCATATATATATATATATATGAATAAACAAGAAAATTCTATATATATTATATATGTTGCCAAAGACAACAATTCACATTAAAAAGTGTCAAAGTCACAACCATCTTGACCTCACTCAGTCTCAGAACATGCATTGAAACAAAAAATTACATTCATGTTTATTTTTGTGAGGAGTTTCAAGCAGGGTATTATTAATAAATTCTCATATAGATAGGTTGATTAAAAAAAATTAGGACCAGAAGAATTGAGTAAGCGCCTGGTTACCAAATATGGTCACACCGGGAACGGTGCGCGTGTTTTTTTTTAATCCCACCTCCTTCGTTACCTACGCGAGTGATTGTGACGTGTAGACACTGCGTGTGTTATAAATGGTCTTCACGACTCCTCTACACTTCATACGCAACAGTCAGTTAGACCTGCCAAGTAGAGTTGAGAGACACACCTGTTTGTAGAGGCGTTACCTGACGTGCGCGCGCCCGTGTACTTCAGCCCAAACAGGTTGGACGAGAACACACCTGAAGGAGGAGAAGGAAGCTTTTGTCTGCGTGGACTCGACGCTCACCTCCATTTTTTGACCTCTGTGGACGGCGAACGGATCAAAATCGAACGAGGGAAACATTTGAGTCAACTTTTTGCTTTTTTTACTTGTATTAATTCAACTATGAAGATGTGGATTGTTCTAGTGTTCACCGCCCTCGCGGCGGGAGCCTCGGCCCAGGACTGTAAGTCATTTATTGAACTTTTTTCGTTTGGTTCCACTGTACTACATGCGTTTAAGTAGCTATAGTCGTTTTTAAGCAATAATATGATTTTATAGTGTTAATTGGCCTACCCACTTGTTGGCATTTGTGTCGTCATGCCTCTCCCTTGCTGGTCGTTTGAACGTATCTAAGGTGTGTTTAATTATCCGATAGGGGAAAGATTGAGATTGTACTCAATGCGGATATCAAACGCCTTCAGTTTCGTTGCCGAGTGGGGGTGGGGAATTGTTTGCCCCGCTCCCCCGGGACATCTCTGTCTGGAGAAACCAACGCCCATTTTAAGTTAGCCCGTATTGCTCAGCAGTGTACTTTAGTCTTATAGGAAGTAACGCTTTTTTAATCATATCCCTTATTTTAATACATGCATTTAAATGATAAAAAGTAATTAAAAAAAAAAAAAAAACCCTGTGTCTAATGTAAAGTGTATCCATAGTTGTTTAAAAAAATATATATATATTTTTGAAAATAAATCATATTTATCTAATAAATATTGTTCTCCATAGGTTCCTGTAACACAATGAAGTGGGCCACCTGCGATGGCGATCCTTGTACGTGTTACGTCCTGGTTGGTGACCAAGCGAAGCAGACGCTAGACTGTTCCACATGTAAGTAAACCATCACTTTTTACCGACCTGGACATACTCTACCCCAAGATTGTTTGACACATATTTCCCCCCCCCCCCACCCTTTCTTCCTCAGTGATCCCCAAATGCTTTTTGATGAAGGCTGAGATGTACAGAGCCAAAAAAGGCCTCGACACCCGTACAATCGGAGGAAAGCCGGTAGAAACCGCCTTTGTGGACAATGATGGCATCTACGACCCAGAGTGCGAGAACAACGGCAAATTCAAGGCCAAGCAGTGCAACAACACTGAGGAGTGTTGGTGCGTCAACAGCGCTGGCGTACGGCGAACAGACAAGGGAGACAAGGACCTTAAGTGTGAGAAGCTGGTGGAGACCTAGTAAGTTGTTCCAGCCTTTTAAAAAAAACAAAAAAAAAAAAAAAAACCCAGCAACAGGGAAAGCCAATTTTATTGCAGGTTTCTAAAATGTTTTGTCTTCCAGTTGGGTCCGTCTTCAGCTGACCCACAAAAAAATGGACAGTCCTGTTGATGGCTCCAAAATGAAAATGTAGGTGTCACCTGGTGCACTAAGCCAATTCATACCAATAAACACTAGTATACTTTTGGGTTGTACACTGTATATAAAATATTTTCAGTAAATGATTTTTTTCACCTTACAGGGCCATTGCAGATGCCATCCAGAAGCGCTACAGCAACTTTAACAAGGATATGGTGGATAAGGTTGAGGTGAGGGACACCTGACTGTTAACTTGACTTTAAAGATGTGTATATTGGAATAAAACATGCTGTCTTTCTGCAGTATGACGCAGACTCCCGCATGATTGTGGTGGATGTGAAGAAGCCTAAGGGAGAGCGTAAGAGCGATCTGACCAATATGGCCTACTACATGGAGAAAGATGTACGGTCGAGACCTTTTACACTTACAATGAATACAAAGACATGCTGATCATCCTTTTGTCTCGTCTGCAGGTGAAAGTGCTGCCACTGTTCAAGAACCAGGAGAAGTTTGAGCCTATGGTCGATGGCCGGAAGCTGGAGATGGAGAACATTCTGGTGTACTATGTGGACGAGGAGGCCCCAACATTCACCATGACGCATCTTACTGGTGGCATCATCGCCGTCATCGTGGTGGTGGTGCTGGCTGTGGTCCTCGGCCTGCTACTCCTGGTGAGTTCACATAAACACACTTCTCGAAAGATCTTCACCTTCAGTTACTCACAAGTTTTTTGTTTTTTTTTTGTCTGTAGTTTTTCATCAGAAGACGTCAGAGTCAAAGATACAACAAAGCTCAGGTAAGAGGAATTCAAAGTTTCCCACTCCTTCTGTAACCTTAATCGACATATTTGATATGTAATGCAAATATTGTTTTTGTCTGATTGTTACACAGCAAAGAGAGATGGATCCTATGTAAGATCAAGTGTCATCTTGGGTTGCACATACTTGCAGTGTGCCATTTATACCATTCTACTTGAGGAAGACCAATTTTGTAAATGAACAATCAAATGCTTGTCATTGGCGCTTTTCCTACTGCATTCTATTTATAAACTGTGTAAAGTCTTCAGCATACTACCATCTTGACGCCATAATGAACTGTGCTTTTGGAAAGTAGTCCTAGCAAATGTTGCATATTAATTTTAGAACAGTTGAACTTTTTTGATTGTACAGTTTCTTACAAGAGTGTGTTTTTGTTGGATTTGTTTTTAATAAAACTGTTTTAAAGACAATGCTTCCACTTTCTGTGTTTAGGTAATTTTGATATGACAGATTTGTTAGTGTTAATCGTGAAAAGATTACAGGAAGTCACGAGAGCCCTCCATTTTGTACAGTATGAGACACTAATTTCAAACTAAATGCTGTTGCATTTATGAATTACTTCACTAATTGTGTATAATTAGTGCATTCAGTGTCATTCCGCACAAGACTTTGACAAAAATATTGAGATCCTATGTTTTTGAATATTACAATATATTAAGTGAATGTGGCCTTGTGCTTAAACATACAAAGTGTCAACTTTCTCACTTTCCCCTGGAAACTCTGGTATTCTGCCCCATTTCCTGTGCCCTCCTGTTTTAGTTTCTTGTATTTTAACTTTCATGGGGGAAAAAACAAAAACCTTTACACCACTGCCTGAGCAGCACAGCAATGGAAATAGAGGCAATACACGGGCAACATCGATGTAACACATCATGTAGCTAAAATCAGGCTTAAAAAATAAAGCCAAAACAGTAAAATAGCACAGTTGCGCCACAATATTCTTCTTTTATCATTCATTTTATGTACCACTTGAACTTATCCCTATCCCATCTGAATCAGGACGGATGGCAGGGTAGATCTGAGACAGTCACCAGCCAATCGAAGGACAAACAACCATTCACACGTGGAAAATATATAGTTATCAATTAACCTAACACCACCAGTCCACTTCACATTTTCTAGAAAGAGAAATGTTAACGGGTATGCTGTTAGCACCTTTACTGTTAGAAACATACCTTGTTTTACGGAAAATGTCCCTTTTCTTCAAATGTTGACAGGTATGCTGGCAACCGTTTTCCTTGTGGACACTTCCCCTTTTTTCTCACGTATTTTAAGTACAAATGTTGACATGTATGCTGTCAACACCTTAACTGTAAGGAGATTCCCCTTATTTTACTGAACATTTCCCTTATTTTCAAATGTTTACAGGTATGTTCAAACTTTCCTACTGAAAATTTCCGGTATTTTCCTAAAAATGTCCCTTTTTTTAATGCCAATGTTGCCAGGTATGCTCTTAATTGTTTTCTTGGTGGACATTTCCCCCGTTTTCCTGAAAATGGCTCTTATTTTCCAATGTAAATATTGACAGGTATGCTGTCAACCATTTTCCTTGTGGACACTTACCTTTTTTCTCTCCTGAATTTCTCACATTTAAAAATGCACATACCTGTCAACACCTTTACTGTGAGATTTCCCTTATTTTCAAATGTTTACAGGTATGTTCAAACTTTTTCCTAAAAAAGTTCCCTATTTTTTCAAATGCAGATGTTGACAGGTATGCTCTTAATTGTTTTCTTGGTGAACATTTCCCCCGTTTTCCTGAAAATGTCCCTTATTTTCCAATGTAAATATTGACAGGTATGCTGTCAACCATTTTCCTTGTAGACACTTACCTTTTTTCTCTCCTGAATTTCTCACATTTTAAAATGCACTTACCTGTCAACACATTTACTGTGAGATTTCCCTTATTTTACAGAAAATTTCCCTTATTTTCAAACGTTTACAGGTATGTTCAAACTTTTTCCTACTGAAAAGTTCCAGTATTTTCCTAGAAAACGGTCCCTTTAAAAAAACAAAAAAAACAAACAAATGTTGACAGGTATGCTTTTAACCGTTTTCTTGGACATTTCCCCCTTTTTCCTGAAAATGTCCCTTATTTTCCAATGTAAATATTGACAGATATGCTGTTAACCCCTTTCCAGACGAAAATGTCCCTTATTTTCCCAGAAATTGCCCTTATTTTCAAACATTAGTGCATTGGCAACCTTTTTTGTGGTGGAAATGTCTATTTTTCTGAAAATTTCCCTTATTTACAAATGCAAATGGGAACAGGTGCGTGCCAACATTTTCGACACTGGAAAATGTATGCTGCTTGCTGCAAGGGTTCTGCTTTAGTCAAACAGTATTGTGTTCTGAGACGCACATCACATTATCTACAAGTACAGTCAAAGGTGTGGATGGGAGATTAAAAAAACCTGTTTACAACTTTGCTAGTCACTCTGTAACACAAAACCTTGGCTATGTCCTGTCTTGTGTGAATTTCTCATCATGCATTACTTTGATCAGCACACATTACGAAGTGGCAGCTGTACTGTACGCCACACAAGCAAAATAGCTGAGGTTATTTTTCTGAGTTAGACTAGCCTGCTGGAGGACAACACAGGCGTGTTCTGCTTTTCTTGCAAGTTGAACCCGACAGTCAGGTTTTTGCCTTGCTTGCAGATGAACACTCGCTGTATTAATGCAATGCTGGAACTCTGCAGGTGAAAAGCCTAAGTATTGGAAGGGGCAAAGCACAGAGCCTATCGACACAAGAGAGAAAGCCTGTGAATGTGTGGCACAACAAATATGGAGGCATGTTTTTGAGTTGCGCTGAGAAAATCCATGCCCCAACTAAGACAACTTGCACCCAGGGTTGTTTATTAGCTCAAACATCACCATTTACTGTATGTGTGAGACAATGCATTAAGTCACACATTTACAAAAACATTTACATATGGTACAGCCAATTCAAGAATTGTATTAAAAGTACTGGCTTTGCAAAAATGTATCAACAAATACATTTGAAAAATATCTAAAATAACTAAATAGAAGTATATTTTACAAACTAAATATGAGATGTGACAATTGTGTTTGTGATGACATACAGTATTTGTTTGTCGCATTATATGTAGAGCTCTGACTTTCTAATTTGCACCATATAGTCACACAATAGGCAAACAGGAGAGTATCATCACTCTTTGTATTTACCTGGAACAGTTTAATTCCCTTTTGCCTCACCCAGTTTTTTTTCTGCTTCCCCCTTAGCCCTTCCTACTTTTTTTTTCACCATAGTAACCTGAACAAAAGCACGTGTCAAACGAGTTCAGGCAGGCCATGTATTGTATGTCCTCCCGCCCCCGCCTTGTGTGAGAGGATAGTGGAATGAGGGAGTGTCGCTAGCAGTGGGAATGACGTGTTGATACCACCAAAACGTCATTCATGTTCACCCAAATGGGGCATCGGGGCCACTTTTGCGTGCTGAACCAAACATTTTAAATGCAAAATGTTCTGCATGAAATGCAAGGTTGTAGTTTTAAACACTGTGAAAGCAAGCTGGTTTTTAATGTTTATTCACTGTCAAACAATCTAAATAAGAATGCCTTCTGACGAGCTTCTGAGACACAAGTATCAACCAAGTACTTCTACAAGAAATGACTTGTATCCCAGTTTCTGTGGCTACACATAACATGTCTCTTTCACTTTTCTTCCACCATCCTGTTCACATTACAAACGGTCACATCTTCAGCCAATCTGCTGCTCTAGGTGGCAGTTTCACTTCTGGCTATTCAGTAACTACACAGCACATTTCCGTCCAAGTTCATTCCTTTCTTACGGCGAGCCTTCGAACCCAACCAGGTCACTAAATTTACAGCTTAGGTTTTCATACTACTCCTCATTCAACACACTGAGCCGCCACTACTTTGTGTAAAACTGCAATAGGGGGATCTAAAAAAAAAAAAAAAAGTTTAAAATTGGGGACAAACTACTCTGAAAAAAAAAGGCAGTAGATCTTACAATACAAAAACTGGCAGCTCAATTGCCAGAATTCTACCGTAAAAATAAGAGCAACCGTTTTTCAATTTACAGTAATGCACTGTAAAAACAATGACTATAGATTATATGGCAAAAACTGGCAGCTCAATTACCAGCATTTAACAATAAAACTAACAGCAGTGCCATTTTAAAATTTACAGAACCTGGAAAATATGTGATGTACTTTATTGTAATTGTATGCACGTTCAAAATAAACTAATACTATTACTACCACTGTAAAAAACAACGGTCATAGATTTTAACATTAAAAAACTGTCACATAGCCGCCAGAAGTCTACCGTAAAAAATAATAGTTGTACCGCTTTTCAATTTACAGAAACTGGAAAAATGTGATGTAACATATAGCAATTGTATGAAATAAACTAATACTACCACTACCGTTACTACTGTAAAAACAACGGCCATAGATTTTAACATTAAAAGAAAAAGTCAGGTAGTCGCCACAAGTTTGCCGTAAAAATAACAGTTGAACCATTTTTCAATTCATGGTAATGAACTGTAAAAACGACTAGATTTTACAGTAGTCGCTAGCATTTTCCTGTAAAAATAAAAGCGGTACCATTTTTTAAATTTAAAGTAATGCACTGTAAAAACAGCCAATTTTACGTTTTAAAAAAAACTTGCAGGTAGTTGCTATAATTGTACCGTAAAAATTACAGTAGGACTGTTTTTGAATTTACACTAATTTGATGTGAAAAAATCCAGTTAATTTTATGGTAAAATTCAGTTTTTTTATCTTAAAATCTAATTTCTTTTCACAATGTACAGTGGGCGACAAGGACAAACAGGCAAAAATGTTCAAAAGCGCCAAACACTGAAATGATCCAAAGGGTCTGCGGTCTATATACAGTATGTACAAATTAAAATGTAAAAAAATTAAGAGGCTTGCATCTAGGTGTGCACTATAGTTGGTGAATTACGGTACTTTTTCCCTTCCACCAAAATGGAGTTCTGATGCCCCTGGTAGAAATGCAGCTTTTCTCTATCTGTCATTTTGGGAAGGAGGGCGCTGTGTGTGTTTTTGGTACATATGCATTTGTGTTTAATCAAGCTTATGTGATCGTAGCCTTTTCCTGTTGCTTTTGTGTTTTTGGTCTTGGAACATGTCTGTCTTAGGAGTGTTTGGACATTGCTGCACATTTGCCACCGTATCAAAGACATGTTGGTATGATGCAGTCATTCTACAACTTCTTGTGAAATAAATACTTCTGTGAGAATCATGTGCATTATTATCTTTAAAAAGACAAGATTGGTGATGTATTATATGGATCAAACTAGATTAAGCAGATATAGCTACATGTTGTGGCCCGCTGCAGTCTTGCATTATTTGCAACTGGACAAATAGATGCAAAGCATTAAAATAGCATTAATGTATTCTTTTCAGCTATTTGTTAATGCAAGGGTTTTCCTAAACAGCATCTGTAACCCAAAACGCAGCAGACAGCAGAGATGAATGAAATGGAGAACACGAGCTTGGTCAATCAGTAAACAGAGTTGTGTTGACTTTTCTGCACACTTGCCAGCCACACTCATAAAGAAGACAAAAATGCTCCAGAGCCGGTTTCACCTTTGTACCTATAAAACTCATAAATCTCTCTTTTGAGCGGTTAAAATGTAAGGCAATCAACTCCAAGACATCGTGTGAGTGGGACACGCTGGAGTGCCACCTGCAGTGAGCGCAGAGATGTGACCTGTTCTAGAAAAACTCAGCTCAATGGTGGTCACAACAAGGTGGGGGTTTTCCTGGGACGTTCCGGCGCTGGCGGAGACTTGCTCCTCAGCTCTTTGCTCTTCAGGCTGACATGCTGGGCCACCATCAGAGCGGGAGCAGAGAGGTGATGTGCTGCGGCCTTCTGCTGATGAGCACTATTGATGTAGCTGGAGATGAGGAGGGTCATCTCTCTGATCTGTTCATGAAACAAAACCGTAACAAGTCAGAATACCCTTACTTAAAATTACATATTTATTCACATTAAAAGTACAACATGTAATATGCTAACATTTATTTTCACCAGCTGGTACAACAACCAGCTGAAAAAGTGGCCTTTCTACCTTCAACGACATAGCATCTCTGCTCACAGTCTGGATAAGTGAATTAGAACATCTGCGTGTTCTCCACATGCTTGGGTGGGTTTTCTCCACTTTATTTATTTGTATTTATTTATTTATTCACACAATATAAACAGTACAAAAGGTAACGTTGTAAAAAAAAAAAACATGCAGACAAGAAATTAGTAATGAGAAATACGTAATAAGAAATAAGTGCAGGTGAGAAAAGAAACCCAAAAAGACTTATGCAAGTGTCTCACCTAAAGCAGTAAATCAACAAACATAGTATATAGAAAAAAATAAGATAACAAGTTGTCTACCTTGTGTGGATTGGGTCTAGGTGAGTGTGAGGGTGTGTGTATGTGTATGTGTGTATGCGTGTGATGAAGTAATAGGGCTACAATATAAGGTAGGAACAGATGGAGAATGTTGATTCATCAGGCTGGCCCTTATTCTATGTTTAAAGTTAGTGAGTGAAGATGAGGAGTTTGCAATACATAGGTGACTATTCCAGAGTAAAGGACCTCTGTGTTTGATGGAAAACTGGCTAAGAGTGATACGGCCAAAGATAGGACAGAGATTGTCAGTTTGTCTAGTATTATGATAATGAACTTGCAAATTGGTTTTAAAATAATCTTTGAAAGGTGTAGGAAGCCTATTAGGGAGGTAAGTACATTTATAGATAAGAGAAGAGGACTGAACTGTGTTGATATAATAGATAGTACATTTAGATTCCTAAAGGGGGAGCAGATGGAGTCAAATAGTTAGAGGGGGTAGCTATTCTATTCTTACAAATTTATTTTGCATAATGAATATCCATCCTTGTGTGAGTGTGAAGTTGTCTGTCTATCTGTGTTGGCCCTGTGATGAGGTGGCGACTTGTCCAGGGTGTACCCTGCCTTCCGCCCGAATACAACTGAGATAGGCATAATGAATAATTGGTGTACATTTGATGGATATGTACTAGCCCAGACAATATTGCAATATATAAGATATGGATACATTAAACTGTAATAAAGAGTTAAGAGACATTCCTGATAATACCAAGAGATCTTAACACTTTATTGGTTACTGAACCTATGTGTTCTGTCCATGACCATTTTTCGTCCACTAGGATACCTAGAAATTTGGTAGATGAAACTTGACTAACTTCGATTCCTCCAATAGTATTCGGTTTCTCCAACATTCCAAGAACATTCAGATCAGGCTAAATCAACACCCTTAATTGTCTGAATGATAGTGTGAAGTGTTGTTTGTCTATATGGCAACCACTCCAGCGTGTACCCAGCCTCTTATCCAGCTCAGTTGTGACAAGGACACATTATAAATTGATTCCACAACAAAAAAGTATTTTAGAGAGATTAAAAATGCAATAGATGGTAAACAGTGTGCAGCTGCAGTGTTTATGGATTTAACAAAAGCATTTAACACAATCAATCTATTAATTAACAAATTAGAACTGTATGGCATCAGAGGGTTGGTCTTGGACTGGGGAAGAAGCTACTCAACCAACAGGAAAGCAATATGAAAAGCTAGGTGAAGATACAGTACGTCTACAGCGCTAAATATATCTTGCAGTGTACCCCAGGGATCAATAGTGGGAATACAATTGTTCAATCTCTACATAAACAACATTTGTAAATTCACAACAGACTTAAAAGTTAGTGTTAATTGCAGACGACATTACTGTTTTGTTTATAAAAAAAACACACAGAATCTAATACAAAAAATAACAGAAGAAATTAACAAATTAACTAGATGGTTTGACAAAAAAGACTATCTCTGAACATCAGCAACATTCAAATAATGCTATTTGGCAACAGTAGGAGAGAGAGACAAAGTTGACATTGAAAGGGAAGATAAATAACATTTTTGTGTGTAACAATGGACGATAAAATGCATTGGAAATCTCATATAAAAATATACAACATAAGGTGGGAAGAAATACTTAAATAATGACTAAAGCAAAATACTGTATAATCTCTACTGGTTGCTAGATGTAACCATAGCTGAGTTATTTTGTAAAAATTTGGGGAAATAACTACAAAAGTATGCTTTGTTCACTAACCGTTTTACAAAAGAGGTTGGTTAGAATAATACATAATGTTGGATATGGAGAAGACCCAAACCCTTTATTTATTGAATCAAAAATATTGAGATTTAATGATTTGGTGCATTTGCAAACGGCTAAAATTATTTACAAAGCAAACTTTGACCTGCTACCCAACAAAAGAGGAAAAATATAACCTTAGGAAAAAGTGTAACATTTGTATGCACGTACAACACTTAAAACCTTTATTGTATCAGTAATTGGATTAAGCAAATCAGTTAAAAAAAAGTACTAATATGATCCACTTTAAGAAACTGTTCAAACTCAAAAAGTTTACAAAGTACAAAAAAGAATCCTTGAAAAATTAGATAAATGTATTAATCTCATTATGTGAATCATAACTTACCTAACTGTTAATACATGAGAATATATTTTTATTATTTATTCATGTATTTAATATTTATTTACTTACTGACTCAGTAATGATGTATCAATTTATTTATTTACTCATTCATTTACTGTTGTGTTACAGATTGAGTACAAACTAAATGTGTTAGAAATTGCAATGAAATGAAAAGGGGTAGGATTAAAAAAGCTCTCCTTCTTCATACTCCTTTTCGGACATGTTGTAATGCGAAACTGGAGATATGTGATGTATCACATTGTAATTGGATGTATGTTCGAAATAAACTAACACCATAAGTTATAACCATAACCCAAAATCTGGGAAACCCTGTTCCATACTTTTGTATTGCAACTGATTTCCCAAAAAAAGAGTCCTAAAAAGTGTGACTGTTGGTTATTTTTAAAACATTAATGCCCAATTGTTTCATTTATGCGGAATTGAAAATCAATACAATAGAAACAACTACAGTAATTTTATGGAATAATATAATTATATTGTACAGCATTTACCTTGGTAATGCAGTATCCCCTTTGGCCTGCTTCCCCGCCATGAAAAAATAGAAACTAAGAAATTGTTGTTTATGTTGCACACGGACGTCTTTGATTGACAAACCTTAGATGTCAGAGTTGACTGCAACTGACATGTATAGTCTGTTTGTGTCAGACCAAGTGAGCAAGGCCAATGCTCAGTCATCAAATTTTGTAGAGTCACAAAAAGAACAAACAGACATGTCGGCCAGACCATTCGGCAGTTTCTACATATTTTCATGGATAAATGTCCTCAGGTTGGCTCCTGCTCTGATGTGGCGCAAACTGAAGGTGCTGCGACAGGGCTGCCTTGCCAAGTGCAGGACATGTTTTTAATGGTTTGTTTTTCTGATTTGGTGGGTGTCACCGTTCACACTTACGTTCTCAGTTTCGGTGGATGTAGGGAAGATAGTGGGGTGGCTTGGCGCAAATGTTAAAACAGCAGTTCCCGCAACTTGAGGGTTCCAGGTTTGATTCCAGCTTTCGTTGTGTCCTTGGTCAAGACACTTGACCCTTGCTCCTGATGGGTCGTGGCTAGTGCCTTGCATGGTAGCTTCCGCCATCAGTGTGTGTGTGTTAATGTGTAAATGTGATGTATAATGTAAAGCGCTTTGGGTATCATTCCGGGTATAGTAAAGCACTATATAAATACAGACCATTTACCATTGTGTCTATATTTGGCTCTGGACAGTGAACAATTACCGTACTCAGTGGCCTAGTGGTTAGAGTGTCCGCCCTGAAATCGGTAGGTTGTGAGTTCAAACCCCGGCCGGGTCATACCAAAGACTATAAAAATGGGACCCATTACCTCCCTGCTTGGCACTCAGCATCAAGGGTTGGAATTGGGGGTTAAATCATCAAAAATGATTCCCGGGCGCGGCTACGCTGCTGCCCACTGCTCCCCTCACCTCCCAGGGGGTGATCAAGGGGATGGGTCAAATGCAGAGGACAAATTTCACCACACCTAGTGTGTGTGTGACAATCATTGGTACTTAAACTTTAACTTTAACTTTACTACCAGTGGTGGGGGATGCTCATAGCTCAAATTATTCTTACAACTTAAAGGGGAACTGTATTTTTTTTGTAATGTTGCCCATCATTCACAGTCATTATGAGAGACACACGCTTGGAAGATGCAGCTAATGGGAAACACTGTAGCCTTCAAAGCCCTCTAAAACAATTTCAAAACCCTCCATCAACATTTTATATACAAACCCCGTTTCCATATGAGTTGGGAAATTTTTAGATGTAAATATAAACGGAATACAATGATTTGCAAATCATTTTCAACCCATATTCAGTTGAATATGCTACAAAGACAACATATTTGATGTTCAAACTGTTAAACATTTTTTTGTAAATAATCATTAACTTTAGAATTTGATGCCAGCAACACGTGACAAAGAAGTTGGGAAAGGTGGCAATAAATACTGATAAAGTTGAGGAATGCTCATCAAACACTTATTTGGAACATCCCACAGGTGAACAGGAAAATTGGGAACAGGTGGGTGCCATGATTGGGTATAAAAGTAGATTCCATGAAATGCTCAGTCATTCACAAACAAGGATAGGGCGAGGGTCACCACTTTGTCAACAAATGCGTGAGCAAATTGTTGAACAGTTTAAGAAAAACCTTTCTCAACCAGCTATTGCAAGGAATTTAGGGATTTCATCATCTGCGGTCCGTAATATCATCAAAGGGTTCAGAGAATCTGGAGAAATCACTGCACGTAAGCAGCTAAGCCTGTGACCTTCGATCCCTCAGGCTGTACTGCATCAACAAGCGACATCAGTGTGTAAAGGATATCACCACATGGGCTCAGGAACACTTCAGAAACCCACTGTCAGTAACTACAGTTGGTCGCTACATCTGTAAGTGCAAGTTAAAACTCTCCTATGCAAGGCGAAAACCGTTTATCAACAACACCCAGAAACGCCGTCAGCTTCGCTGGGCCTGAGCTCATCTAAGATGGACTGATACAAAGTGGAAAAGTGTTCTGTGGTCTGACGAGTCCACATTTCAAATTGTTTTTGGAAACTGTGGACGTCGTGTCTTCCGGACCAAAGAGGAAAAGAACCATCCGGATTGTTATAGGCGCAAAGTTGAAAAGCCAGCATCTGTGATGGTATGGGGGTGTATTAGTGCCCAAGACATGGGTAACTTACACATCTGTGAAGGCGCCATTAATGCTGAAAGGTACATACAGGTTTTGGAGCAACATATGTTGCCATCCAAGCAACGTTACCATGAACGCCCCTGCTTATTTCAGCAAGACAATGCCAAGCTACGTGTTACATCAACGTGGCTTCATAGTAAAAGAGTGCGGGTACTAGACTGGCCTGCCTGTAGTTCAGACCTGTCTCCCATTGAAAATGTGTGGCGCATTATGAAGCCTAAAATACCACAACAGAGACCCCCGGACTGTTGAACAACTTAAGCTGTACATCAAGCAAGAAGGGGAAAGAATTCCACCTGAGAAGCTTAAAAAATGTGTCTCCTCAGTTCCTAAACGTTTACTGAGTGTTGTTAAAAGGAAAGGCCATGTAACACAATGGTGAACATGCCCTTTCCCAACTACTTTGGCATGTGTTGCAGCCATGAAATTCCAAGTTAATTATTATTTGCAAAAAAAAAATAAAGTTTATGAGTTTGAACATCAAATATCTTGTCTTTGTAGTGCATTCAATTGAATATGGGTTGAAAAGGATTTGCAAATCATTGTATTCCGTTTATATTTACATCTAACACAATTTCCCAACTCATATGGAAACGGGGTTTGTACACGCTGCAATTCTATGTATAATGCAGTAACAGACATGTTCATAACAATATGTAATATGTACAATATTTACTGTATTTTAATCAATAATGGTACTTCCTTTTCTGGCGCATTTATTTCCATTTTCATAGCAGCACACATCCGACTTCTGGCATCTGCCGGATGTTTCTACTTCCACAAACAAACACTCAAGTGTAATCATGCCAGAGTAATAGACAATGAAGACGACTATTTTTGGACAAATGAGGATTCACAACCTTATCTTTTTGAAGTTGAATAAACTTACAGAGGATGAATTGCTGCTTATAGAAGCGAGCATGAAGAAGATGGGGAGACGTTGGAGCAGAAGGAAGCCCAGAGAGTGAGGTCGGTGCAATATGGTCACGTTGCAAATCTGGAACTTTTGAGCCAAGCTATGCGAATTATTGAAATGCCGAAATCAGCTGGAAACGTCCCCGGCCAGCGTGACCAAACGGACTACTGTGCATCGAGTAAGTCACTATACCATTGTTCATAATACATACAACTACAGTACACACGCTTTCAAGCTAGCTGTGTACAAACAAACCATGATGGGCAGTAACAAGCTACATGTAACTAAGCTACGTAGTTTAACTACATTTTCAAGTAGCTTGGCAGTAGCTTAACTACTTTTTCAACGAGTAGTTTTTCCTGTTGCTAAGCTACTTTTAGACCCATGTAGCGAGGTAGCTTGCATCAAAGCTACAAGCTACAAAGAGAAAAAAAGGACTGGGAATCCAGGCCAAAAAAAAAACCGAACAAAATACAATGACCTGGATGAATGATAACATCTATACTAACGTAGAAAATCCATGATGATTGGTTGCTGTTTGTATGAAGAGTCACAATTGGCTATAGTTAGGGTGAAACATTGCGGACTAGCCAATCATAGGCAAGATAAAGCGGGTCATCGACACTAGGAAGCAAAACCATAACAGACACACACTCATGTTACATGGCGACGAAGGAGTCGGAGACAGAGGGTCGCTTTAAGCACTCAACAAAAAAAGCAAGATACTTGAAAAGGGCAAAAGCATTCTCTTTAGTGATGAAGACGACGTCACAATAATGCATGTCTTTAGCCATAATTAAACAAATGTATGCGTTTAGAGAAAACAATGCCCACACCCTTAGTTTTTAGTTGTTTACTTTGTAAAACAAAATCATAACTGCTCTTTTCATCTAAAACTTGGAACACAAATTTAAGAACACGAATTAAGGTGAGTTGAGTTCATGAAATGTTTTACTGCACATAACCATTACCAACTGTTTCCAGAAAACACACAAGTCATTGGGTTTTTTATCAAGATATAGATAAATGCTGTTTTTTTTTACTGTAGACAGAGAAAATAATACATTATAGGGGTGGGCCAATGAACAGGCAAACTAAATAAATACATACAGTGGGGTCCAGGGACCCCTAGAGGTAGTTGTAGGGTGTCCCCAGCTAAATGACAGATAGTTAATAGGTGGGTCCATTACTACACTCTCAGTTACATTAACATTGATATTATACATGTGGGCCCATAGATATACATGCCGTTAAATGTAGCTTTGATGTAGCAAGCTACTTTTGCCGTGTAGCTAGTAGTGCAGCTTGCTACAATTCTCCGGGGATAGCTTCCCCTGTAATTTAGCTACATTTAATTGAGAGTAACTTATAGCTTAGCTTGTTACATTTTCCAAGTAGCTTGTCCATCACTTCAAACAAAAGATGAAATGTGGGATAATACTTTACAGATACTGTACCGTAATATGATTCTTCATGTTTTTCAGTCGGTACAGATTGGTGTATAATCGCATTGTGTTGTGCATTATAAACTCACGCGTTTCATGTTGATGTAGAAGCTAGCTTATCTCTTACCATAGCGAATACCGAAGCACGCCAATGCGTTAGTACGCTAGAAAAAGAGTTCCTCCGTGTTCGCTTTTACAATAACAATGTTACTACAGCTTGGTTATTATACGGGCTATGAAATGTAAATGAAGTATTGTTGCCGGTTTTTGGATGCATTATTAAAGTGATTTAGAGGTAGAAATGATTGCTCCCATTAGCTGCATTGCTCGGCCACCGCTGCTGCCCACTGCTCCCCTCACCTCCCAGGGGGTGAACAAATGCAGATGACAAATTTCACCACTCCTAATGTGTGTGTGACAATCATTGGTACTTTAACTTTAACTTTGCTTGCCATCTAGAACAATACGATTTTTTTATGTTAGAAAGCGAAAAAATCTAAAACCTTTTGTCTTCTTGTCTCTCGTAATTATTGTGAACGATAGGCAAAATTCCCCCAAAAAAGAGCAGTTCCCCTTTAAAGCATAAAAAAAGCAAAGAAACAGTTTGTACCTCGTAAAGTTGAGGTGCCACTGTATTTGAAGAGACAAACCCAAGGTTTGGCAAAAAATCAGAACACAAAATGTGATCTACTAACCTTGGACATGTCCATGGCAAACGTATGTTTCTCTGATGGTTTGTCTTTGATGGTGTTGTTACAGTTGTTCTGTGCCACAACCAGCATGAAGTCCTGTTTGCAGCCCCCAAATGTCATCACACTTTTGTAGGCGTAAGTCACCAGTAGTTTCTGAACAAACACATGGAATTTTGAAATTAACATGATACTGACGCTGCTCAACTACAGTAAATTTGCAAGGAACCTGGAAAGTTTGAATTTGATTATTTATCTATGAATGGCAAGTGTATGTTCCTGTTTTAATTCACAAAAATAAAAAAATTAACTTGAGTAGCACAAATGTCAAAAAATGCCTGGCTCAGCTTTAATTACATTATTCATTCATTAATATAGCAAATTAGTCAAGGGAATTAATCTGCTTTTGGTTGATTGTAAAAAAGCTCACAATAGAGTTGTGCTCCAAAATGCTGACACCATCTTCATTAACTGCCAGCCAAACATGTGCTGCTGTCTCTGGAGAAGCAGTGATGGACTGAAAACACAAAACAAAATAACACATTAATTTTTATGTGGCAGATTTTCATATCATGAGATTGGTGTGTTTTAAATTTTTTTTAATCTTCTATTCTTTTTATGACCCGTCTGGACCCCTGGATGCAAAGATGGCAGGCAAGTGCAGAAGAAGAAGCCATTCTATTAGGGAAATGTAGGTAAAACATAGAACAAAGATATGCAGTAGGGGTGTGCACAAATGTGTTTGAAGGGCAAAGCAAATGATCCAGCTCTGTCCAAGTATCCTGACTGGCAGTGTCGTGATTGCCTGTGAGAAAGCCAGCCCTCAGACCACAGGAGTGTTGGCAAAGAGAAGCAAACAGGAAGTAGAACGAAAAATAAGACAGGAAATAATACAAAATTCTATAAACTAATAATAAGTGTCATGTGAGATCATGGCACTTAATGAGATTTCCACAAGTTCTTGAGTGTCTCATGTCAGAACTTTAGTGAGTCCACGTATGGCAATTTTCTTGTTGTCCAGAGATAATGGGAAATCGCTGATCAGGACAATTTGTTGTTTTCCCTTGAAAAAAATTACGAACAGTGGTTTCATGAAGAAAACACAAGTCGACAGCAGATTATCAAATATTCATCCAAGTGCTGTATTTTTTCGGACTATAAGGCGCACCTAAAACCTTTCAAATTTCTGAAAAATCGACAGTGCGCCTTAAAACCCAGTACACCTTGTGTATGAATTATTTCTGGTTGTGCGCACTTCAAACCGAGTTTATATGGTACATGATGTAATGATAAGTGTGGCTAGTAGATGGCAGTCACGCGTGGACTGCAGGTTGAATGAAGCCTTTTCAATAAATGACCAAAACTTTGATGTTTCATTGAGAATGTAGAACAATACACACGGCGCTCAAAAATCTGTCAGAATGTTTTAGTACGAATTTGGTGAGCTACGTAGCTGCACCGCTTAATGCACTGTCGGAGCATTACCGCCATCGTAGTCAGTTGTGCTTCAACACATGGGTATTATTATGGTGTGTGTACAAGGACCCCAAAATGGCACCTATTAGGAGATATGTTATCTGGCATTTTGTTTCGACCTGTTACGCAAAACCATCTGTTGTGTATTTGGGATCTGCATAAGTCCTGAAAATGTGTGCGTGTCCGCCATTGTAGCTCACAACATAGTCAATAAGCTCCTTCATTTTCTCTATCCTCTTGTTCTGGGGCATTCATCCTCTGCTGTTGCCATTTCCAATACAAAGTAGCTTACAGTTCGACCTTAATCTGTCAGTAGACTCACTATTAAAGCACAAACAACAACAACAAAAGATGACGGGCAGAAGATGCTGTTGAAGTGGAGCCACGTTAATATGACCTAAACGGCGCATCCTGAAAAGACGGTCAGGAAACTGCTTGACATTACATCACAGTCTATAAAACACAATCTATGCGAACTGCTGACCAAAGAGCCACCAATACAATCATAATACAATAGTAGATGCAAGGAAGTGTTTGAAATGTAGAAAAAAAAATTATGAAATGACCCCTTTAATACACCTTATGTTTGAAAATAGACCTGAATAGACCCGTTCTTTGGCAGTTCGCCCTATAGTCTTAAAAATATGGTAAGTTCCCCTTGATCTTCAGTAGGTGAATTTCCGTGAAGTACAGACACTATTTATTTTATGATTTTTAAGAATGTCATATGCATTTAAGTACTTTATAAGCACCCTACACAGCTTTCACATGAATTTAGAAACACTACCTATGCTCTTAAACCTACATAATTTTTAAATGAAAACAAATGGGTACTTAAATCTCAATGTACTCCATGGTACTTTCAAATTTGTAATGCACTGAAACTGAAAGTTAACCACTAAGTGTCGAGGGAATTCCGTACATCCAATTCTTCTTTATTGTTTGCTGATAACTGTCTCTACAATGCACTCAGTACCCTGTCAACCAATCGCAACAGAGTAGGAGTGGTTCGGCGAAGGAGGCTTTGATTCGAGCATTTTGGCCAAGAGAAGAATACACATTAACCCTGGAAACAACCTTGAAATTTATGGAGTATTACTATAGTACCGTATACTGAAGTGCCTCACTGAGACCCCATATTTTAATAATAGGTCTCCTTTAAATACAAAGTTGTTTTTACTAAGATACACACTTTTTTCAGAGTGTTTCATATTTCAGGCACACTTACCTCTGCTTCAAAAAGTTTGGCACCAAAGAAAGGCCACTTCTTAGCAACAGTCAGATAAATCCTGACACACTCAGATAAAGTTCTACCCCTGAGCGAGGCCCAGCGAGCAGAGAGACGCTGGAGCAGTTGTCTGAAAGCAAAACATTTCCTCATTCATATATTTTAAGCTTACTTGTAATAAAAATAAAAATAAATCTATGATCTAACTATTCATAAATCGAATCTAATAAGAGTGTATTCTGGTACCTAAAATGGTCCTCTGATGTAATCCGGCGGTAGTGTTTAGGGTAGAACCTATCCAGAACCTGTTTCAAGGTCTGGTTGGATTTAGTTTGAACGGGTCCGGGAGGCAAGAAGGGGCGTTCAAAATCCCCAAACTCCACCTGAAAAATGAAAAGGTAAATAAAAACAGTTCATTGAAATACATAAATATGAATTAAAAAGTAAGCCATAGCTTAGAACCATGAAATAACTTTCCGACCTGGGCGAGTAATGCAGCCATTTCCAGAGCCAGTTCCTTGTTGACAGGGAAGTGTCCTGCTACGATGGCCTCATTGGTCTGATAGGCCAGCAACAATCTTTCCCTCTCTGACTCTCCCCTCACCTGGCTAGAGAAGTACAACCTGGAATAGTGAAAACATTACAGTATTTGAAATGATTGAAATCCTGGTTTTGATGGGTTTACTACGTTATCATGTGGATGGAAGTATTGGGACCATTACGCACCAGGAAGCGAAAAAGGAAGAACATATGGATTTGGTCGTACAGTTCACTAGACTGTAGTTATGCTGCTGTTGTCAGTGACAACACTGCAACACCCTTTTTCAATGAAATTACCTCTCAAATTTCATGTCAACAAAAGCGGTTGACCATATACAGTACGTCGACCTTGACTTAAACGGGCACTTTTTCTTAATTCGAACAACCATCCGACAGAGAACCAATGACAGACGTGTTGTCGATACAAGCGGGGCAGACTTAGGTGGGCTTCATTGTGCTATGCTATTTGTTACAGCACTACAGTAAGTGTAACAATATGTAACGCGAGTCCAACCAAAGGGTTTAAATTTGACCAGAAAAACTCTGTGGAAGCGTAGAAGTTGAGAAAAAATGGACAATTTTTTTTTTCAAATGAGGCAAATTTAATAGATATTTTGTTGCTAGAGTGTAGGAGCAAACCGCTTGATACAGTGTGAGGAGATCGTTGGTGTAACTTATTGTATAAAGCAGTATTGTAAATGGGTCTTACCATGAACATTAAAGGGGTCCTATTATAACTGTTTTTCTACATTTAAAATACTTCCATGTGGTCTACATAACATGTAATTGTGCTTCTTGGGTCAACATTTTGCATTGATTATGTTTTACAGACCAGTTTCAAGCTGTTTTCTGACCGTTTCCTTAGAACGCGCCGTTTTTTGGGCGGGTCTTATTTACGTGCCTCCACTTCAGCTGCGTCTTCTCCACGCCCACCTTGTTGTAGTTTTTAGTGCTTCCATATGTGTCTATTAACAGATATAGGTTTAAACTATAAGCTACTTTATATTGGAAATGGCAACAGCGGAGGATGCGAGTGCATGTACGAGCCAGTCACAATAAGAGGATAGATATAAAAGGGAGCCTTTTGACTACAGCGCGGACCACAATGGCAGACGCGCGCGTTACGCGCTCTAGGTACATTTCTACAGTATTTGGATAATACCCTTTACTTGTAGCAAATTCCAAACAGCTCGTTTGGCAGAAATGGGAAGGAAAGCAATTTTATTTTTAGAAAATAAGATTCAAAATCTATAGTTTGATTTGGAATTTTCAGGACTTGGAGATCCAAATACACAACAGCAGGTACCAATAGGTAAGAAAAGTTGGTTTTACATAATAGCTCCCTTTAAACAATAATATAAAGCATAATTGACACAATTTTCAAAACAACATCCCATCTTTCTCCACCTGTTCTTGTAGGTAAGGCGGACTGTTCTGGTATTTTCTGACTTGCCAGAGTGCTGCTCTTTAGAAGCTTGCTCCCATTTGGAGATAATATCACACATCTGCAGGAGAAATGAAGCCCACAGGAAACATAGGTATGAAGAACAGCCTGTAAATCCATAAAGGCACAGTGACTTCTTACACATACTTTTCTAATTCTGATGCAAAACATATAAACAAGCAGTTAATGATTAGAAACAAACCTTGATGCTTCCCTGATGGAGGCAATGTTCTAGCTCTCGACCAGTAGGGTCATCAGTGTACAAGCTGAAGCCAGACAGCCCTGTTTTTCTCATGCCGGTGTCCTGGTTGAGACGACACTGGAACTCATCCACTGTGGTCGATGCATCAAAGCCCACCACCTATGAAATATCATTTCAGCAGATAAACAAACAAAAAACATATTTTTAGTATTTCCACGCTATCTAGATGTTCTTCGGTACTAAAAAAGTAAAGGTGTCATTTTAACTCTCTTTCTGTAAACTGAAAAGAAAGTAAGCTTCCTGCTCTACTGGGAATGATTGATATAGTGATTGTAATTGCATACATTGAAACGTTACCAGTCGAATAATTGAACTATACACGTTGACCGTTTCATGTTCTCTTTTAAAAGAACTTCAGCTATTATTGACTGTTACAACATGACACCTGTAATGTATTTTTAACAGTAGCACCAACTTGAGAAAAAACAAAGGGCACCCACCAAAATAAAGCTTAAATCCGTGCATACTAGTGTACACAGGTGCTCTGCCTATTTAAACAGACTGAATATGACTTGAATAATGTTCCACATTAAAGTCTTCACTCCATATGTCTGCAAAACATCTGGTCAGTTTTCATTAATAGCAACTAACTAACGTCAATATTACCTGCTGTGTTTATGGATATTACCTGATACGTGTTATTGAGGAAGTGAACAGGCACACTAAAGGGCAGGGAGTGGTGGTAGGGATTTCTGAGGAGAATAGACAGGATCTCCATACGGGACGCTCTGGCTTGTCTCTCGCTTTTCTGCTGGGTGCGCTCCATTGAACGCTGGCAGTAGATGGCATATTTACCCACCTCAGTCCTGTGAACAGAATTGGAAGCATTAAAGAAATTGGAATGCACATGATCTAACACGATTCAATACAGTCTGATCACGACTCAAATGTTTAGTGGAAGTAAAACAATGAAAGTGTCAAATAGGGATGTCCCGATCAACATATTTGACCTCCAATCCCGATCCGATTTTTTGGCTTCGGCTCCGACCCCATCTGATTTTGAGGCCCTATCCAATTACGATAGGTTATAGGACTGAAAAGGAACTCAACTAAAAACACAATAACACATTTTAATAAATATAATTTTATTCAATTTAGAATGTGCTTGTATTGTTATAAGACGAGGTATTACATTTGTGGTATCGAATGTGACATACACTTGTTTTCACAAAACAAAGTGGCTAGTGCATAATAACTAAACAAAAGCAAAAGCTACTACTGGCTCCCATTTAAATTGTTGGGTTTTGCCCTCAAAGTTTCCTGTATCAAGAGACTTACTCCCTGACTTTCTTAACGATAACAAAAACGACCAGAAAATTATTTGGTAAAAACAAGAGAAACAAACATACCTATCGAATTGTTTATATAGATATTATACCATATATAGTGTAGATATAGATATTATCGACATCTGGATCAATAATCCCTACTTCACATATAACTTAAAAGGGAATTGCACTTTTTTGGAATTTTGCCTATTGTTCACAATCATAATGAAATACATGACGACGGATGGACTTTATAAAATAAATTCTAAATATTAAATACATTTGATTAAAAGTCTGCTTACAATGGAGCCTATGGAAGCCGCTCTATTCCGCCTATAAAGCCCTTAAAAACATCCGAACACCTCCATTAAGGTTTTATATACATGATGTAAGTATATACAGTATGTAGTTAGAAAAGGCGCATCTATAATATCACTTAATATTTACGTATTTTGACTATTTTAAGCATACGCGGCACATTAATTTCAAAAACGCATCACAATGTTTGCTTTTTTTAACAACATTACTGAATACTGCTCACAGGGCCAACAAACATGATAAAACATCACTTACTGTACAAGGTCCACTTAAATTAGGAAGCAGACTGCTAGGATGTTCATATATTCCCGTTTAAGGGAAGAATGACTCATAACCCTTGTGAAGAAAAGGAAGGTGGAGCCAAGCATATTTTCGTGTCATTCCCACCATTTCCGGGTTTAAATTGGCTGTCAAAGTATACCAAGTTTTCGGAATACATGCTCAGCCTTCTACTATCCAGGTGAGAGGCATTATTTATGATCTACAACACATTTCCAGGGAGCAGGGAAGCAAAGAAACAGCAGACCACTTTATGATGTAAACATTACACACAAGCTTATGATCACGGCACCGCTATAAATAGTTTGTTTGTGTTAGCGCTTATAATAACAATATCACATAATTTGTTGAAAGGACTAGTTGGTACAATCCCTGGGGACTCTGCATGGCAGGGGCGTCCTCCTCCCTGAGCCAGGCTTGCACCTGACCGCATACCTAAGTGAGGCTAGGTGACACTGCTGGGAGGCTTTTCCACCATTGGGACACATCTTCAGTTGTGTGCCCCAGCGTCACGGGGTGTTTCGGCCCGGCTTACCACAAGACACCCTCTGCTGAGGAAGGGCCCACCCCAGGGTGATCAAATCCCTGGGTGTGTGTGTCCCATTAGGTGTTAGCCTTAGCAGCCCAGCTGGTGTCACTCCTCCTCAACCACAACCAATGGCTCGTCCTCTCTGCTGTGTTGGCCAGCTCTTTAATGGCCTGTCTGTGAGCCTGCCCCCTGACTCCAACCTCCCTAAGGAGCTTTGCTGTTGTGCTAGCTACAAAGCCCCTACAGCCCACCTCCACTGGGCGCACCCTTACCCTCCAGCCTCTGTCCTGTGCCTCAGCTGCAAGGTTGGAGTACCGCAGCTTCTTGCGTTCATATGCTTCTTCGATGGCATCCTCCCACGGAACTGTCAGTTCAATGATATAGACAATATGGGAGGTTTCAGACCATAGGACGAGGTCTGGACGCAGGGTGGTCGTTGCGATCGCCGGGGGGAAAATTAGCCTCTGATCTAAGTCGACTCGCATCTGCCAGTCCCTGGCTGCATTCAACGGGCTTAGATCAGGATTTGAAGGTCTTGTCTTCAGCTTTTCCCCCTCCCGAACAAACGCTGGTAGGTGTCGGCACACATCCTGGTTGTTGATGGGTTGGGCGTTGATGGATATCCTCCTGCACTCAAGTTTGTCAGCTAGACATCTGAGGACCTGGTTATGTCTCCACGTATATCTGCCTTGAGTGAGGCTGGTTCTACAGCCAACCATTATGTGCTTGAGTGTTGCTGGGGTTGTACACAGGGGACAGGATGGGTCCTTTCCAAACCATTGTTGCAGGTTTATGGGAGATGGTAGCGCATCATATGTTGCTCGAACAATGAAACTCAGCCTGTTGGATTCCATGCCCCAAAGTTCGCTCCATGTGAGTTTTTTCAAATACTTTGTTAATATTCAAGTCACAAAATGTAATTTGATTATTGTTGGCACTTTTTGGTTGTTTTTTTTATTGGATTTCATGGCCGGAATAGAAGACCTCCCCTTTCCTCCGCTATAAGCAGACATTTTTAAACGTTTATTTACAAGTTAGAATGCATTAAAAAAAATCCATCTGTCGTCATATCTTTCATAATGGTTGTGAACGATGAAAAAAATTCCCCAAAAAGTGTAGTTCCCCTTTAAGCAGTTAATTTATTGTGTCGTCCTGCGCTGTGTTTGTGTGTGTAGCATGCTTAGCCATTAATTTTCTTATAGTCCTTCAGTGATAATGGAACTTGGAAGAAACTTAGTTTAATTTCCGCCATAGTGATGAGGATTAGTATTTTAGAAGCGTATTAGCAGTGTGGATGCGGATTAGCACTGTGGATGGACAACGCGAGCCGATGTTCTGGCCACACACGGCGTGGCTCTGTTGGTAGAGCGGCCGTGCCAGCAACCTGAAGGTTCCTGGTCCGATCCGTTGTGTCCTTGAGCAAGACACTTCACCCTTGCTCCTGATGGGTCGTGATTAGGGCCTTGCATGGCAGCTCCCACCATCAGTGTGTGAATGTGTGTATGAATGAGTGAATGTGGAAATAATGTCAAAGCGCTTTGCGTACCGTGAAGGTAGAAAAGCAATTATACAAGTATAACCCATTTACACGCACCTTCCTTGAATAAATGCAACATCTGCATGGAATTCAAGAAATGTAATTATGTCTCTCGGAGCGTGCATCCCTTTTAGTGAAATCCTTCTCGTCAAAATAGAATTTAGCCATGTAAACAATGGGACACAGCTGCAGTATAGATCGGCTGAGCTCGGCAGCTCATCAGCCGATCAATTAAAAAAGGCATATATCAGGTTTGGGACATTTGTCTAGTGTAGACAAAAACCGAACATTCTTTTCACTGTACTGTAATCTTAAATTAGTTGTCATGCACTTGTGCAGATGTACAGTACCTCATGTAGTTGGTGTGTTTAGAGTAATCAGGGTGTCAAAGGTAATATGATTAATCACAAACATTTTTCTCATTAATCATGTATAAACACAACTTGTTTTTAACGCACATGCTACTTTACTTAAACGGCGGATGGATACCTAAAAGGCAGCACGGGTTGTTATACAGTCAGTGATCAGGCCAATGCATATGCCAGTGCAAAGACGAGTAAGGAGACTGGTGTGCTCGGTGGCAAATGACTTGCATTCAACTAAAAATTATTATGTAACAATTTTTGGTATATATGACATTCCAACAATATAATTGCATTTGTGTCCAAATATTGGGGTCTTTTTTCAAGTTGATTTAAAACATGCAAGCAAGTAATATAATTTGACTAATCGTGATTAATCAAAATTAAAACATTGATTGTTCTGATTTTGAAAAATAATAGCTAAATCTTCATTGCAAGCAACCAAATTCAAGACATAGATGAATACTATTTATGTTAAGTATGTTCGACCCCAAAAAAGGGACAAGCGGTAACAAATGGATGGATGGATGGATGGATGTTAAAATGTGAAATATAAAGCATTGACAGATGATAAAACTTATGTAATTTTAGGAATACTAACTCATAGAGTTTTAAGTTATTAGTACTGAAGCAAGGTTCACAATCAAATTGTATTAAAATTTGCGCAGAGCAACCACCACAACAAGTACTTAATTTTGAATTCAATTTGTATGACATACAGGAACAGGAAAATATTTCATCTGAAGTTATTCAAACTAATCTTTTTTAAAAATTTGTTAAACAAATTGCCTAAGAGGGGGTGCCAACAAGAATGTAATAATTTTACATCAGTATTACACATGTTATATCGGTTATTATGTGTTTAACTTGTACATTTTATTATAAGTTTGAAGTCAGTGTTGAAATGCATTTTTATTATCATGCTCCAGGACTACAGAGAAAAAAATCTAAACAACTACAATAATAAGGAATTTCAAATATAATTTAAAATATTCTGCCTATATATCTATTAAGACAGTGGTTTTCAAACTGTTTTCACCAAATACCACCTCAGAAAAAACTTGGCTCTCCACCATAACAACCAACATTAAAATACAGTAGGGTAGTACACTTAGGTAATTGTTTTATGTAACAAGTATGTTAAATATTTTTGGTCAATGTAACAATACACCCAGTTAGAACAGTAACAGTAGCTGTGTTTCCATTGCAGTTTTTCACAAAATTAAAGCGAAATTTCCAAAATTTCCATAAAGTTCATTTGCGACTTGTAGGTGTTTCCAATAAAGGGTGTTTTGCGTTAAGAGGCGTAATTCTTGTAAAATCTCATCCCACGAGACTCCACTTTGAGAAACATATTGCAGCCAGTGCTCTGTGATGTCAATAGAAGACAAAGGCAGCCGGTGATCGCTCAAAGGCAACTTCCTTACGGCCCCCTTGACTATCGTCCAGGCATGTGGGTCTCTCCGAGCCTGCGGATCAGCCTCTATTGCAGGGAATGGACCTGCGGGATGGCCCGGTGCAGCGATGCCGCCTAGGACCCCCCCCGGTCGGAGACTTACGGCCCCATTAACAATGTTCTGGCATGTGGGTCTCTACGAGCCTGCGGATCAGCCTCTATTGCGGGGAAATGTTTCCAACAGGCTTTTGCCAAAAACGTAAAAATCTAAATGTCTCAAAAACCACTTCATAAGAACGCAAAAATGTTTTTGCAATATTTGAGAGGTTTTTTTAAATATGGGTGTTTCCATTACCAGTTTTTTATTGCGATATTTAGCTTTTGCGCATTTCTAAGTGTAATGGAAACACAGATACTATGTTTGAATATGAGAAAACACTGTACTTTAATCAAGTAATTTTTTGGGGGTACCACTAGATAGAACCCACGTACCACTCGTGGTACACATACCACAATGTGAGAATAATTGTATTAAAACATGTCAAACTGGCAATTGTAATGAAAAAAAATTATATTCAGAGGGGATGCAATAAGAAAATCATATTTTAGATTTAGTCAAATGTGTAGTGTAGATGTTGTGCTATTTTGTTGGGGTGGCACTAGCAAATCTATGAGGGGTTGAGGTTACGAAGTTTATGAAGACTTTGTATTTGTCACTAATATGCTACTTGTTTACATTGACAAATGTCATGTTATAGACTGCGACATTGTTCAATTAAGGGAAGCTTATTACCTATGTCAAGCCTGTGTGCTATTGTGTTCTTAGCTATTGTGTAACTGCGAGCTACTAGTAGCCTACAGCAGTGTTTTTCAACCACTGTGCCGCGGCACACTAGTGTACTGTGAGATATTGTCTGGTGTGCCGTGGGAGATTATGTAATTTCAGTAATTATAATCCGCAAATGTGCCGTTGTTGAGTGTCTGTGCTGTCTGGAGCTCAGCAGAGTAACCGTGTAATACTTTTCCATATCAGTAGGTGGCAGCAGGTAGGTAATTGCTTTGTAGATGTTGGGAACGACGACGATGGTTTGCAGATAAAAAGGTATCTAACGCTTAAACCAAAAATAAACAAAAGGCGAGTGCCGCTAAGAAAAGGCATTGAAGCTTAGGGATGTCTATGCAAAACAAAGCTAAAACTGAACTGGCTGCAAAGTAAACAAAAACAGAATGCTGGACGACAGCAAAGACTTACAGCGGGTGGAGCAGACGGCGTCCACAAAGTACATCCGTGCATGCCATGACATTCAACACCAAAATAGGAGCGCAAGATAAGAACTAAAACACTACACACAGGAAAACACCAAAAAACTCAAAATAAGTCACGGTATAATGTGACAGGTCGTGACAGTACACCTACTTTGAGACAAGAGTTATAGTGATGCATGGTTGGTTATGGTTTGAATTCATATTCAACAATTGCCGGAACGACTTTTTACTGTCAATATCGGCTGCTGAGTTTCATTTTTTAAAGTTTTCTGCTGGTGGTGTGGCTCGGGATTTTTTCAATGAAAAAAATGTGCCTTGGCTCGGAAAAGGTTGAAAAACACTGGCCTACAGTATAGCCTACCATGTTTACCTTTTGTAAATTACTTCACGAAAGTACAAGAAAAGACCAACCTTGTGTGCTTATAGCGAGGCTGTTAACTGGCTGTCCAGCTTTGCTCAAGTAAATGCACAGCAGGGCTGCTTGTACCTGAGATTTTAGACGCAAGTTGATCTAATTCGATACTTGATATATTTAGGCAATAATAATAATGATTTCTTCATTTTTGTTTATTTTTGGTTTTTAGCTGGAATGCGTGCAGATAATTTGTACATATTTTAATAAACATTTGTATTCTTTTGGCTATTGTCCTATACTGGGGATAATGATTGTATGTGATTAATGTGGAGCTGTTGTTTTATTTTGAATGTGGTATTATTTGTTAGGTATGAATGTGTGTATTTCCTTTTGCATAACTGGGTCCTGTTATGCAAAACCAACTTTTCTTACCTGTTGGTACATGTTGTTGTCTATTTAGTCTCTCCATAAGTCCCGCAAATTTCAAATCATACCATGAAGGCATGGCTGGAATATTAATAAAACAATCTTGCCTTCTTCCAAACGAGCAAGTTTGAATTTGAGACTTTCGTGACATATTTTGCCTTACTTATGTCAGCGGATATCTCCATATAGGTTAGAGGTTTACCCAAAGAGCTTTGCAAAATTTCCGTTATTTTTATTCAGTTGTATTCCAATGTTTTAATCAATAAGCAAAAACGTTTACTTTTTATACAATTCTGTTCTCAGTGCACATTGTTGTCCAAAATTTTGGTTTTCATATACCATCTCGGTTATGGAATGGTCAAACATTCGGTGCAACAAACCATTACATCTGCCTGTGTATCATTACATAGAATCGAAGGCCCAAACAAAGAATCCCAAGTGTTTGTGACTCAGTTTCTGTGCTTTTTTTAAATTAAGTATGACTGCAAAATAACCCACAATGGGGTCCATAAAAACAGCCAACCAGTTCGAAAGAAATGATGTGCCTCCATACTTTTTTTTCTTGAACTCTGCTGTTTATGACTTCCTCAAGCAAAAAGTATAACAAGAACACCTCCGGCTAGAATATGGTACCATTAGTGGTTTAACAGAACACATTTGTTTGACAATTGTTTCTATTATTCACAATTACAAAGTTTATGTAATAAACATTTTCATCGGCCCGAATCAAATGATTGGGGTTTGCAGCGATCACTCTACCGGTCTCGTTAACACGTACGCGCAGGGACCGCGTGCACACATACACAAGCAGTCCAAGAGATGCAACGAACAATTTGCAGTCATGTTGTTGTTATGATAGAATATACATTCAATGACAGCTAACGCTAGCTATCCAAATCTTATAGCTAGAAGCCGTAAGAGGGATATACTGTGTGAAATACATTGTAAAGTTTGTGCAAACACCTACTTTAAGTAGTGTAGAAGGAAATGTGTGGGATCAGATAGTTTGAAATGTCAACTTTGGGAAACATATTTTAAATATTATATTTATATCTAAGTATTTGGATCCATTCTATCACATTTTGATGATATGTGGCTTGTATATATTTGCCTCTAAACCTCTATAATAATCCAACATCTGCACAGCTGGAAGTAAATTAATATTTGATTAAATATTTGCCTCCCAAGAAGAAGCCGGAAGTCAGGGGTTGCAACTATGATATTAGGTTGCTGCTCAGTGGCCCTACGGGTTCGGTGAGTCGGCTGTAGGGGTTCGGCGGAGATCAAGACACACCCGACTCATGGTGTAAATAAAAACTTCTCCCGATCTGTGTATTATGGATACCCCTAAACAATGTTCCCTCTAATTTTCCATCTGATTTGCAGGTGTGTAATTTGTTTTGGTTCATTTTGTGCACCAGTAAAAAAAACATATAACTTTGTCTTGAATTTGAAAAAAAAAAAATTTTTAAATTTTCACTAAAGAAGAGTTTGGTGAATGCGCATATGAAACTGCTGGGCTTCGGTACCTCCAACAAGGTTAAGAACCACTGGGTTAGAGTGTCCGCCCTGAGATCGGTAGGTTGTGAGTTCAAACCCCGGCCGAGTCATACCAAAGACTATAAAAATGGCACCCATAACCTCCCAGCTTGGCACTCAGCATCAAGGGTTGGAATTGGGGGTTAAATCACCAAAATGATTCCCGGGCGCGGCCTTCACTGCTGCTCACTGAGGGTGATGGGTCAAATGCAGAGGATGATCTCACCATACCTAGTGTGTGTGTGACAATCATTGGTACTTTAACTTTTAACTTAAACTTTACTTATAATGTGCCCTACTGTGGAAACTGAAACTTCATTGCCTGATGCCCGCAAGTCTTGCTGTAGCTCTTCCAGTCTGACGAGGGTGTTTGAGCACCTGCCTCCTAAGGACTCTAGTGGCAGCTGTTGATAGCATCCTCCTTCTGCCTTTGCTATCTTTTTTTGCATAATTTTTCTTGTATGTGATCGCTTCTCTAAACTATTTGGAAAATTCCATACTTACATTTCTAAAATGCAATCAAACTTCATCGTCAATAATACAAGTATTGAGTATACAGGTTCATAGCAACCACATTCATCCATCCATTTTCTACCGCTTGTCCCTCTCTGGAGGCTGGAGCCTATCCCAGCTGCACTCAGGCAGAAGGAAGGGTACACCCTGGACAAGTCGCCTTCTCATCGCAGGGCCAACACAGTTAGACATTCACATGTTTTTTCCAATAAATGTCATTTTGATTGCCACTCTATATCATAAATGAATGTTTTGTTACCTGGACTCTCCGTGTCTATTAAGATGAACTTGGAGCAGCCAAAGGAAAGGCTGCTGAGGCAGAAAGAGTCCAACGCACAAGGCTAAAAACTGCCATCCCTAAAAAGTGACAGAGACACAGTGTTATCAAATACTACATAACACAAAAATGCGCTAAAAAGACACTAAATTGAGACAGTAAATGCATCAAGGCAGCATCGCCAGTATTAAAGCATTAAATCATCCAGCTCATATACACCATATCCTGAAGAAACCATTGCTAAACAGTGCTCTCTGTTGGTGGCTTTGGAGCTTGCAGGTGGGAGTAGACAAAGCCTTTGATAAAGTCAACCATCAGAAACTGTTTTTAAAACTGAAAGAGAGGGGCGTGCCTGATAGTACAATCAGAATTCTGTCATATTGGTATGCTAATCAGAGCATGCAGATCAGATGGGGTGGTAAATGCTCAGCAACATTTAAGGTTGGGAATGAGGTACGCCAGGGGGTATTCTCTCCCCTGCCCTCTTCAATCTGTATATGAATGACCTATTTGTACAGCTCAATTCCTGTAGAACCGGATGTGTACTTGGTAATACTGTGGTCAATCATTTTATGTATGCGGATGATTTAGCCATCCTGTCTCCTAGCAGTGCTGGCTTCCAACAGCTGCTGAATATATGTACAGATTATCGTTTAAAATATGATGTGAAATATAATGCCAAAAAGAGTGTCATCATGATATGTAGAACAAGAGAGGACAAGGACCTCTCTTTTCCTTCATTCTATCTGTCAGGACAGGTGCTGAGTGTGTGTGATAAAACTAAATATCTGGGGCACATCATTACTGATCTATTGGGTGATGATGATGACCTATACAGACAGCGGCGTATGCTGTATGCCCAAGCCAACATGCTGAGAAATACATTTTATTATTGTACATATGATGTACAGATAAACTTATTCAGAGACTATTGCACTCCTCTGTATACTGCCCCCCTGTGGGTAAAGTATAAGCAGAAAAGCATACAGAAACTGCAGGTTGCTTATATAATGAGTGTATGAGGCTTGTCCTGGAATTACATGAAGCTCCAGTGCAAGCCAGATGTTTGTTAGTGTTGGGGTGCCCACTTTTTCAGCTTTGCTACGCAACCTTATGTATAAGTTTATGTGTAGGGTACCTGAGTCTGAAAATGACATAATCTCTGTGATAACAAACCCTGGCCGCAGTTCTGTTAAGTACTCATCTGGACTGTGGAACCATTGGCACACATGTTTGTATGTCAGAAACTGACATTTGGGCTTTATGGTTTATTGTTTTTATGTTTTATTGTTTTGTTTTTAATATATTGTATTATATTCTGTTTTTATATGTTTAATGGATCTTAAGGTCTGCAATAAAGATTGATGATGAAAGCAGTCGAAGGGGACCTGAGAATTATTTTTCTCTTGTCTGATTTATAAAAGTTGCTACAATGTTGGTTACTCGTGTTAAACAAAGCGTCAAGTTATAAGGTTCATGCATTTGGGCATTTTTGAGGCCTCTGTACGTTGTATTTTGCAATATATTTGTGACGTCACAGATTGACGGATGTACACTTGCGGTCATTTTCAGACATGTTGTGTCAGCAAGCCTTCTCTCACTCTGCTGAGCAGACAAAGCAGAGCGTGCTGCCAACAGCTTCCGTGTCATTCCTTCTCATTTCATGCTCGTCTGCCTACCCTAATGTCTAATAAATAAATAACTCCGTTTATGTGTCCACGACATTTTACATGGGACTGTTTTGTCAATATGTAGCAGTATGCAATTGAATTAGCCGCTAAACTCAGACAAAAAAAGATGGCGAGATTACGACTTGGTTTGAGGAAACTAGATAAGGTAGGGTAAACTATTTGAGGGATTTGCACTATAACAGTGATGTGTGACATGCAGTGAAATACATGCTGGTAAAAACAACTTTAAAAAAAAAATGCATCTCTGAAACTATTGGAGAGTGGACAGGTAGGTGTACCTAATGTTGTGACTGGTTAACCAACCCTACTTGTACAAAGTTTTAAATTTACGAACCACAGACCAAATAAAAGTATGCTTTGGTGTACAAACCTTGCCTATGCTGTGCTGTACAGTGCGAGTATTTCACTCGCATATGCACCTACAAGAGCTGCATATGCCTGCGAGTACGGATTTCAAACCTTTCATTTGCATTTTGCTCCTAAAATAAATCCATAAAAAGTCATATTTGGGGAAAATAAGTTAGCAAACCATGGAAGCGCTATATCAACCCTCTGCGCATCTGCTCAGCACAGACGTGATAACATGTACGCAGTATCGCCACTCTCGTGACATGTTAGTTTAACTGCTACTAAAACAACTATCCAGTCACTGCCGATTTAATTTAAAAAACTAAAGATACAAATTTGATAGTAAATAAACCCATGTTTGCACTGCTCGATGTTGTGGTCATTTATGTCAATAGTGTTTTAATGTTTAGGAGACGTGCTCTAATGAAATAGGAACACATTCTCCTGTCTGGGCTCTGGATGGTCCACTCAGGGAAATTTACAGAGTTGTCCTGAAGTCATTGTGTGTATCTGTGCATCTCTGTCATCTACCCATTGTGTATCTCGCAGAACAGCCATTGTATTGGCAAACTCTACACAAGGCCAAAGCCTTCACCCAAACAACGGAAGAGCCCATCCATCCATCCATTTTCAACCGCTCGTCCCTTTTCGGGTCGCGGGGGATGCTGGAGCCTATCTCAGCTGCATTCGGGCGGAAGGCGAGGTACACCCTGGACAAGTCGCCACCTCATCACAGGGCCAACACAGATAGACAGACAACATTCACACTCACATTCACACTTGGGCCAATTTAGTGTTGCCAATCAACCTATCCCCAGGTGCATGTCTTTGGTGGGAGGAAGCCGGAGGACCCGGAGGCAACCCACGCAGTCACGGGCAGGACATGCAAACTCCACACAGAAAGATCCCGAGCCCGGGATTGAACCCAGGACTACTCAAGACTAGGGATGTCCGATAATGGCTTTTTGCCGATATCCGATATTCCGATATTGTCCAACTCTTTAATTACCGATACCGATATCAACCGATACCGATATCAACCGATATATGCAGTCGTGGAATTAACACATTATTATGCCTAATTTGGACAACCATGTATGGTGAAGATAAGGTACTTTTAAAAAAAAATAAAAATAAATAAGATAACTAAATTAAAAACATTTTCTTGAATAAAAAAGAAAGTAAAACAATATAAAAACAGTTACATAGAAACTAGTAATTAATGAAAATGAGTAAAATTAACTGTTAAAGGTTAGTACTATTAGTGGACCAGCAGCACGCACAATCATGTGTGCTTACAGACTGTATCCCTTGCAGACTGTATTGATATATATTGATATATAATGTAGGAACCAGAATATTGATAACAGAAAGAAATGGGGAGAGGGAGGTTTTTTGGGTTGGTGCACTAATTGTAAGTGTATCTTGTGTTTTTTATGTTGATTTAATAAAAAAAACAAAAAAAAACAAAAAACCGATACAGATAATAAAAAAAAACGATACCGATAATTTCCGATATTACATTTTAACGCATTTATCAGCCGATAATATCGGCCTGCCGATATTATCGGACATCCCTACTCAAGACCTTCGTATTGTGAGGCACATGCACTAACCACTGTTCCACCGTGCTGCCACAACGGTAGAACCTCATTTTAAAATGTGAGTTTGACTCCCATTTCCCTCTAGAGGAGAGAACTGGAATCACAGTCAAAATTTCCCAACAGCTGAAGGCCATTCAGCAATCAGGAAGGCTCTCACCTGAAGCAAAAAACACTCCTTTAAGTCTGTAGCTCCAGCTCAGACTTCAGTACAACAAACACTGCTCTAGGAGAGTTTGCCTAGTGCAGTAGTGCCCAACTGTTTGCAGAGACCAGGGTGGCTGACGGTGAGATGACCTGTATTATTTTGATTTGATATCTTGAATTTATTTTAATTTTAAATGGTTGTTAAATGTTTCATGTCAAATCCAAGCTGTAAAGGGTCAGTATATGTACTTTTGAAAACACTTTACTTTCAAAAATGGTTCATTGAAATGTAATTAGTTTTATATTGGTCCCTAATTGATTTTGTGTGTTTCCACCTTCTCCAAAGGTTTTTCACCTTTTTAAAACAGACAATCAAGTCCAAAAATAAAAGGAGAAAGAGAGATTTGTCCCATCATTAGAGTCAAAAAGAGTGAAGTTCCAGTGTAACCCTGGTCAAACAGTCAAACCCTTTTCAAGTTAGGAGAGAGCACAGACAACCAACACGTAACTTGACAGCCATTTTTCGGCCGGCAGCGCATTCATTGTGGGCAAGCTCTTTAATCTCCGGTGCTCATTTAGTCAGCAAAATGTTAATGTTAGCTACTGTGTTTTTTTTTTACATGGTTTTAGCATTTTTTACAATTTATTTTAGCTTTGCTGACTATTGTTGTCGCAATATGAGGCTAAAGAACGCAATGCACAAGCGATGTGTGGATTCAAAAAGTATCTACAGCATTGTCGACACTGCTCTCCCTCCCCCTCTCTTCTGCTGCACACAAAGAAGATTAATCCACAAGATAAAGTGGATTTTATTTTTTATTCCTAATCATTGTAGCAATCTGGAGTTTTGTGATTTAAACTGTGCGTGCAGTGTGCACCACTGGGCTAGTGACAGTGTTTGTGTGTGTGTCAGGAGGGCAGCTATAGATGAAGACAGTTGAGCTAGTTGTTGTTGTTTTGACTTTTTCAATGAATAGAAAGTTGATTCATCACTTACTTGTTAAATGTGTTTGATATATGTGCTAAAAATGTAAAAAACGTTATCATAGTATGAACTTTTGTCAAGACTAGAACCCATTATTCATGTTTCCATTGTTTCTTTGCTTTTATATTTACAAACGCTGTTCAGGAACCAAAAAAGCTCATAAATCGAAGTGTGTCTACTGTTTAAGAAGTTTATTTTTGACTGTATCTGGTAAAAAAAATGTAGTTATGTTAATCTTCAAGCTATATATTTAACAGTGTACATTTTCTAAAAATACATTCTAATACTTTTGGAAAGGGGGCTGTTTGCAGACTATCAAGACCACAGGGAAGTGTGTTAAATGTAGATTACAATCATCATAGGTCCCCTTTTAAAGACCAGGGGCTTCATGTACAAAGCGTGCATAAGCACAGAAAAAACCTGGCGTACGCTCTTTTTCACGGCATAATTGAGATGCATCAAGAGTGAACTAAATGTGGAAAAGTGCAGCGCCTTAGGTCAAATTCAATTACACAAATTATATTTATTTTGAGGGTAATGTGCTCCCACCTCTTCTAAAGGTTTACATATCATTGCAGGGACTATCTTTTCAAAGGGGTGAACACTACTTTATCTCCGGTCCTCTTGCCTTGTTTGGCCACGTCCATCTTCTTCTTTGCCTTCTTCCTGATGTACTACCACTTATTTCTTAGTTGTTCCTGTGTTCGGTTCTGACTCCACAGCATTGACAGCCTCACACAAATTTTATCCCACTCATCCCTCTTTAGTTTGCTGTAAATGCCAGGGGACAGCATGCCAAAAAGTATATTTTAAATTAAAAGTATATTTTGTCACGCCTTCACTTCAGCAAGAAGCACCTCCTACTACTTGTCTGTGAATTCCTTCATTATCTTTGTGTTTCCTGATTGTGCTGAGTGTAGGATGTTAGGCGCATGGTTATTTTAAATATAATTTGCGTATTTACATGGTGGCATGGACAGGGAGTGACCAGCTGCACTCCAACATGTGTGCTCAATTCCACGTTGATTGGGATGTAAAAAAAAAAAAAAGTGCTAGAATTAATGCGTGCGCACACTTTAACACTGGATTTCAGGGTACATCATCTTTTAGTAGGAAATCCACACAACTCAATATATAAGGCCCTAGGTCAGTGGTTCTCAACCTTTTTTCAGTGATGTACCCCCTGTGAACATTTTTTAAATTAAAGTACCCCCTAATCGGAGCAAATCATTTTTGGTTGAAAAAAAGAGATAAAGAAGTAAAATACAGCACTATGTCATCAGTTTCTGATTTATTAAATTGTATAACAGTGCAAAATATTGCTCATTTGTTGTGGTCTTTCTTGAACTATTTGGAAAAAAATATATAAAAATAAGTAAAAACTTGTTGAAAAATAAACAAGTGATTCAATTATAAATAAAGATTTCTACACATAGAAGTAACCATCAACTTAAAGTGACCTCTTTGGGGATTGTAATAGAGATCCATCTGGATTCATGAACTTAATTCTAAACATTCTTCACAAAAAAAGAAATCTTTAACATCAATATTTATGGAACATGTCCATAAAAAAATCTAGCTGTCAACACTGAATATTGCATTGTTGCATTTCTTTTCACAGTTCTTTTTGACAGACGTTTAAAAAAAATCTCACGTACCCCTTGGCATACCTTTAAGTACCCCCAGGGGTACGTGTACCCCCATTTGAGAACCACTGCCCTAGGTTACTGCTGGCACTGTGATGAGCATGTTCACCTGCAGGGGTCCTGGCTGGCAGGGCGGCTGTCTCCTTTGGGTCTGCTTAATGAGCTGGCAGAAGAACTCATTTTGTAACTCCGGGTGGGTCAGACACACCTGCTGGGCGCTCTGAGCGAGAGAGACATGATAGTCGATGGCTGGGGCATCGATAGCCACATTGATGAACAGCTGACAAGTCTGAGAAGAAAGGTGTGGAAAATTATTGTATTTTCCTGACAAATACTGCAGAAAATGTTTCAAACTTTGGTATAAGCAGCATGTCTCCAAATCCTGAATCATTAATAAATCAAGTAGTTCTGAAGTGCAATGTACATACAAGTGCATCCGGAAAGTATTCACAGCGCTTCACTATTTACACATTTTGTTACATTACAGCATTATTCCAACATGGAATACATTCATTTGTGTCCTCAAAATGTGACACACAATAGCCCATAATGAAAATGTTTTTTATATAATATTTTCAGCAAATTGATTTAAAATGGAAAAAAACTAAGAAATCACAAGTACATAAGTATTCACAGCCTTTGCCATTAGGCTCAAAAGTGAGATCAGGAGCCTTTTGTTTCAACTTGAGATGTTCCTACAACTTAATTGGAGTCCACCAGTGGTAAATTCAGTGGGTTGGACATGATTTGGAAAGGCACCCAATATAAGGTCCCACACCTGACAGTGTATAGTAGAGCACAAACCAAGAATGAAGTCGAAGGAATTGTGTGTAGACCTCTGAGACAGGATTGTCTCGAGGCACAAATCTGGGGAAGGGTACAGAAAAATATCTGCTGCCTTGAAGGTCCCAATGAGCACAGTGGCCCCCATCATCTGTAAATAGAAGAGGTTTGGAACCACTCTTCCTAGATCTGGCCAGCTGTCTAAACTGAGCAATCAGAGGAGAGGGGGCCTAGTCAGGGAGGTGACCAAGAACCCGATGGTCACTCTGTCAAAGCAACATGTCAGGAGAGAGAACCTTTTAGACCTTAAACCATCTCTGCAGCTTTCCACCAATCAGGCCTGTATGTAAGCCATTCCTGTCATGCTTCTGTGTTCACCGTGCCATGCCAGATCCGCTCATAACATGTCTTCTGCCGCAGAGCCCATATTTGGTGTTCCCGTGGCGGAGCCACTATCCCATATTGCACTCTGCAATCAGGCCTTCATAAGCTCTGCTGTTTCAAATCAAGTCATCTGGTCACACAGCAGGCATCTGAGTTCGATGCCTGCTCTGGTTCCCTAGTCTGTTAAGTTATTGACCCTTTGACTTTCTTGTCAGGTAAGTTTTTACTTTTGACCCTTTCCCAGATTTTGTTCAGTGGCTTCACCCCTTTTTTTTCATACCTAGTTTTTCTCAAACTTCTTTTTTTCACGGCAACTTTTTGTTAATCTTTTGGATTTAAGAGTTTTAAAGTTTTTTCCACAACTGTGTGCTCCCTTTTTGTCTCTGCTTTGGGGTCCAATTACACCACCAAACAGGCTCCTGACAATTCCTTCTTAAAAGTTTGCCAAAATGCACCTGAAAGACTCTCAGACTGAGAAACAACATTTTCTGTTGTGATGCGTCATGTTTGGAGGAAATCAGGCACCATTCATCACCAGGCCAATACCATCCCTACAGTTCAGCATGGTAGTAGAAGCATCATGGTGTGGGGATGTTTTTTCAGTGGCAGGAACTGGGAGACTAATCAGGATAGAGGGAAAGATGCATGCAGCACTGTACAAAGACATGGTGGATGAAAACCTGCTCCAGAGCGCTCTTTAACTCTTACTGGGGCGACGGTTCATCTTTCAGCATGACAATGACCCTAAGCACACAGCCAAGATATCAAAGGAATGGCTTCAGGACAACTCTGTAAATGTCCTTGAGTGGCCCAGTCAGGGTCCAGACGTGAATCCGATTGAACATATCTGAAAATGGCTGGGCTCCAACGCTTCCCATCGAACATGATTGGGCTTGAGAGGTGCTGCAAAGAGAAATGGGCAAAACTATCCAAAGATAGGTGTGCCAAGCTTGTGGCATCATATTAAAAAAGACTTGAGGATGTAATTGCGCCAAAGGTGTATCAACAAAGTATTGAGCAAAGGCTGTCAAAACTTATTTTTAATAAATTTGCAAACATTTCTTAATAAAATTTAAACTGTTTCACATTGTCATTATGGGGTATTGTGTGTAGAAATTGAGGGGAAAAAAAATAAATTATTCTATTTTGGAATAAAGCTGTAACAGCAAAATGTGGAAAAAGTGAAGCGCTGCAAATACTTTCTGGATCTACTGTACCAATGGCCTTCCAGCCACACACATGAAGTGTGATTAAATAGTTGTAGGTATTAATCTTTTAGTCTTGATCTAGTCTGCTTTATCACCCATTCGGTGAGATACTGATTTAAGTGACCCTGTGATGTTTAATTGAGTACGAATCTGTTGAGAGGTGTGCCTGTCAATATAATGACGTGGAACATTATGAAAACATTCAAACTTGATCCAAAACCCAGAACTATAACAACACTACCAAATTGAACAATGTCATATTTTAGCAAAGATGTATTTTTCCTACCTGTGACTGACTGGCAACCAATAAGCCATAGAAAATAAATGAATGAATACTAAATTGATGATTGTGTCAATACTTGAATCTTCAAGGTAAATATTTTTCCGAATAAACATAATGATGCAGTACTTTCCGCACCTTAAAGAGTTTGACAGCCTCTGTTTGCAGGGCCTGCGAAGGCACCGTGGTGAGAGGAGACGACAGAGCTTCCTTACTGAAAGACAACATTGGGTGTCGCCAGATCTGTGAGTCTGAAAAATCAAAGAGTCACCTCAACACGCTTCCAACTTAATGAATCATTTCAACAACAAAAAGGATGAACAGAAATGAACGGACAACAAAAAGTATTAACATCACATGTTAAAATAGTTGGAAGGAAGTAACCCTAGAAAAATCAAAGAAATTGCAACACAATACAAAATGTAAAAAAATTATGTTAAAACACCTTTTTTAATATCACTGCCTTAGTTAAGAGGGGCCTATCCTGCTATTTTCAGGGTTATAACAAATTATATTGGATCCTTGCAGGGCATTATTAATTTTAATAAAATACTCTACACATTTCAAGTTGTGGACAAAGTAAATCTGCATTCTTCTCCATGTGGCTACAGCCTCCTTCCACAACAATGTTATAGCTGCATTGAGACAACCCCCCCCCCCCCTTAAAGGCCTACTGCAACCCACTACTACCGACCACGCAGTCTGATAGTTTATATATCAATGATGAAATCTTAACATTGCAACACATGCCAATACGGCCGGGTTAGATTAGTAAAGTGCAATTTTAAATTTCCCACAAAATATTCTGCTGAAAACGTCTCGGTATGATGACGTTTGCGCGTGACGTCACGGATTGTGCGGACATATTGGGACACCATTGTGGCCAGCTATTAAGTTGTCTGTTTTCATCGCAAAATTCCACAGTATTCTGGACATCTGTGTTGGTGAATCTTTTGCAATTTGTTTAATGAACAATGAAGACAGCAAAGAAGAAAGCTGTAGGTGGGATCGGTGTATTAGCGGCTGGCTACAGCAACACAACCAGGAGGACTTTGAGTTGGATAGCAGACGCGCTACCGTGAGTACGCAGCTTTGGCTTCCAAACATTTGATCGCTTGCCCGTACGTGCGTGCCGCTATGTGCATGTCACGTACGTAACTTTGGGGAAATATATGTGCTCTATGAACTTTACGGAGGTGAACGGTACTTTGGGCTGTGGGACTGAGTGTGTTGTGTGGGTGTTTGAGTTGTATTGGTGGGTTATATGGACGGGAGGGTGGAGGTGTTTGTTATGCGGATTAATTTGTGGCATATTAAATATAAGCCTGGTTGTGTTGTGGCTAATAGAGTATATATATGTCTTGTGTTTATTTACTGTTTTAGTCATTCCCAGCTGAATATCAGGTCCCACCTGCCTCTCACAGCATCTTCCCTATCTGAATCGCTTCCACTGCCCTCTAATCCTTCACTCTCACTTTCCTCATCCACGAATCTTTCATCCTCGCTCAAATTAATGGGGTAATTGTCGCTTTCTCGGTCCGAATCGCTCTCGCTGCTGGTGGCCATGATTGTAAACAATGTGCAGATGTGAGGCGCTCCACAACCTGTGACGTCACACTACTTCCGGTACAGGCAAGGCTTTTTTATCAGCGACCAAAAGTTGCAAACTTTATCGTCTGTGTTCTCTACTAAATCCTTTCAGCAAAAATATGGCAATATCGTGAAATGATCAAGTATGACACATAGAATGGACCTGCTATCCCCGTTTAAATAAGAACATTTCATTTCAGTAGGCCTTTAAAAGGTTCAATGCTAATGGTTATCAGCAAACTGGATATTACATATAAATGGATGAATATTGAAAAATATGCCGTCAAACTGTGCTTTGAAAGGAAACAACTGTCCGTGAAGTGGCAATCTGCAGTGGAGCAGTGACCGCCAGGTAGGTCTTGTGGTTCTCAACAGCTTTGGCTGCGGAAGCCACTATCATTACTTAATGATGAGTGACAAACCAAATGATTTACTACATACACGTCATTCTTAATTACTTATCATTATGCTGCTAGTAAAAAACCTAAAATTCATTATCTTATGAAATAAAAAATTAAAAAGTTAAAGTTGATATCGGAAATCTGGAAAGACGTATGTTAGGGCTTCTTTAAGCATTTTGTGTTAAGTTGGACTGTTTAAGTAACTCAATCTTGCTCCTTAACCTGTGAAACCCAATAGCACTGCACATAATTTTTAGACTACAATACTGTACAGTATCTGTGTACATGTATTTCATGATTTGTTTTTTTGCACTGCAGACTACAAAAAAAAAATGTTGAGACTATGATTTGTAGCAGCCTGAAAGAGAATACAGGCATAATGTTGTTTACACAGTACATGTGTGAACCGAATCTTTTCAACCAGAAATTGTTGGCAGAAACAGTGAAGGTAAAATCTTATCAAATAGCTCACTCATAGCCAGGAAACACTAACTTGGATCTCCATTCTGTTGGAAGAGTTTCCCCACCAATTGCTCAAATTCAGTGCCGACATTTCCCATCATGGTTGCTGCTGCGACACTCAGATGGTACAACCACGAGGCCTGAACAAGACCCTGACGTTAGTCAGATACTAGGAGTCATGTCTCTGTGATGTGTGGTAGAGATATATACCTTTTCATGGCGAGACTCAATGAGCAGGTAAGTTGGTTCTTGATCCTGCGGATTAATGGCGATGGTGAAGGAAACTACCGGTAAATTGTCCACACATGCTTTCAGGTCATCATCTGAGTCCTGAGACCTGTCCACCTCCTCCACTTGGGCATCCCAAACCTTAATCTGACCAAGTGGAAACTGAGAACATACACAAATAATACAGTAAATCAGTAAGGACTGCCTTTTTGCATTTGCATAGAGAAATACTGCTTTTAAGACACTGCAGTAATTATGATAAGGATGGTAAGATCGGTTCAATAGTGGCCTAATTTACTGAATCACATAGTAAATGCTCTGTGTTGTCGAACAGTTGGTATTTCCAACATCATCATTTGTTTCCTCAAAACTGTGACCGTGATGTACCTTGTCCTCCTGACTGCGAAAGTAGTATAGCGTTTTGCCAATCAAAGCACACCAAACCCGCTTAGAGTAGCCATGTTTTACCTGCCGTTTACAAGAGAAATGTAGCAGGTTAGCAATTCCTATGACAGTGAGAATACAGTAAAAGGCGAATAGTGATAAACAAGCACAGGAGTAAAATTTTGGGAAAAGTTGCATATTGTGAATGAGTAATTTGAATGGTGTGACCTTGATAAGATGTCCCTTCATGGTGGGCCGCATATCCGGCTGAGTGAAGAGTGGACTTGCAGCTTTGACTCTCAACACAGCCTGCAGCACTCTGAGCCATTCATCCAGCAGGTTAGGGGAGTCTGCTTTGAGATAGTACACTCGCTTCCCTGTCACTATCTACACACAACAGAAAAATACCAGTAGGGAAAAGAGAAGGAAATTCTCTGGATGTTGTTGGAAGCATATCCATATTTAAGTGTTACTTCTTTCTAAACTCCTATAGTCATATAAAGAATAGCTAATATTCTTCCTTCTTTTGAGTCTCATAGTAAGGTGTTGGCCTTCTAGATTGGAATGTGTCAGAGTAGAGATAACTCGGAGTAGTCTAAACAAAGAGAGTGGGGGCGAGGGACAGACGGAAGATCAAGGGACTTCCGGGAGTTTGAGCTAGACCGAGCTAGACCGATCTGGACCGGGCTAGGGAACGCTTGGGTGCTGGGTTGGTCTCAGGTTTGTCCTCTAAGCTTTGAGAATAATCTACAAAATACCAACTATTGCCTGGAGATTGAATATAAACATCAGCGTATTGCCATAAAAAGAATCTGGGAGAGACTAGCAATTTGAATTCCCCATTGGAGGAATGCTGGTCAACGCAACAATTTGGGGGCTTCGTCCGAGATGGCACGCTGTTGATTGATGACTTCTTGCAATCTTCTGGACAGACTCAATTGGCCAATTCAAGGTAAGCAGAACCTTTCTTTTGAGATAAAATCTGCGTTAGGAGTCTGTCCTGAAGTCTGTAAGTCAAACACTGTTTTGTAATCCCAGGCACAGAGTGGTGATTTTGATAGATTGATTGCATTTTTGCCCTGTGCGCCATTTTACATAATAGTTGTACATAGTGGTCAACTCATGTCATTGTGTCTTGAATCTTTCATCTGTGCCTGATAAAGTTATTGGTTAAAGTCCATCCGTATATTAAAATTCGCAAGGTTAAAGTCCTTCTGAATAATTCGGTAAAGTTCTTGGTTAAAGTCCGTTTGTATTTTTAATTCTGAGGTTGGAGTCCTTATTAATAATACGATAAAGTTGTTGGTTAAAGTCCGTTCGTATTTTTAATTCTGAGGTTGGAGTCCTTATTAATAATACGATAAAGTTGTTGGTTAAAGTCCGTTCGTATTTTTAATTCTGAGGTTAGAGTCCTTATTAATAATACGATAAAGATTACCGTGACGGGCTGCTTCACTGACGAGTAAGCAAATAGTCGGGTGTGGTTCGCCCTGGGGATTTGGTCACCCCTAATAGAGTTCAAGGTTAAAGTCCTTATGAAAAATACGACAACTACATTCTCGGGTTACGGATGGGGCATGAGAGACACAATGACCACAGGGTTTGACATGAACAAGTGTGACAGATAGAAATGTGATGGCGGTCGGGGAGGAATGTGATGAATCATTACTGTGTTTGATGATCAATTGAATGTACGGTTGTCGACAATGGAATTAGCAGGTACAGTTTAAAAAGAAAAAAAAGAGAACGTTCCTTGAAAGGGTTAAGAGGGGGTTTACAATACTCGAAAAGTCGTGAACTCAAACGTCTGGTAAAATAAGGAAATAAAAAATAAAATAAAATAAAAAAAGTAACTGGAAGTTTTATGGTAGGTGAAACGCAGAGAGAGTGCTCGTGTGTGCGTGTGCTGCTGAGTGTGTGAGTGTGTGTGCGGGAGTGCTTACGCGTGCGTGTGTGTGTGTGTGTGCTGCTGAGTGTGTGTGTGTGTGTCAAACGACCCGCCCAGACTTTGACTAGGACACCGCCCCCTACTCCGGTGACAAGAAAAGGAGGTATTAATACGCCCCCTCTAAGATTAATCCTGCCTCCGAAAATTAACCCCTTGTACACGTCTGACCATTTTCTCCGGCAGACATTTTTGACACATGACATTAACACTTTGGACATACTACAATATAAGTCTCTTGCCGATGCATACATGCAAGCCATTGTTGACCTTGCTTTCCCACCTCCGGGAAGGAACCTTTGGCCAAACACTTTGGACAAAGTTAACCCTGATATACAAAGTGCCAAAAACAATATATGGCAGGACATTTTATTCATCCCATGCAAAATAGGGCTAATGACAGAGCAACAAGGAAGCAACTACTTAAATTACAGATCGCCGAAGATAAAAAGTCAAAAGAACCAAAAGGTCAAAAATCAGATAGGGTATATTCAGCTGTGGGTGACCTTGCTTTTGAGTTCCAACAGGTGGAGGAAAGAATCCTCAACAGACGTGAGACCAGACGTTTGGACTCGGGTGGTGGACAACACAATAATTCAAAGCCAGTCCGGGGTGGAAACTGTTACATCTGCGACCTGCCGGGTCACTGGCAACGTGAATGTCCTAACTCCTCTGAACGGTTTGCAGCCAGAACATCATACCGGCGTGGCAAAGCACACCCACCGCAGGAGCCCCAGCAGGAGATACAGACTGGCCCCCTGCTGGACATGAGTGTCAACGGACAATGTTATCAGTTCGTGATTGACACTGGCGCCACCCATTCGATTCTGAATGCAGAGGTACCAAAGAAACTGTGTGCTTCCTCTTTAAAGGTCAAAGGCTTCGCTGGGGTCACAAGAAGGTTGCCTGTCACCAAACCACTTCCGGTTCAGATTGCTGGACACACACTAAAGCACCCCTTCGTGATTGACCTGCACACACCCTGCCTAATTGGTAATGACCTCCTTTACAGACTGTACCCTAACATTCAATATCGCACAGAAGGAACCTTCCTGGTGTTACCTGACGGCTCAACCACTAAGCTGTGACACCACTACCAAGGCTCCTCCAGGAGCTCATACCACAGCCTGAAACAACAGGAATGGCTGACATCCAACTGCTCTAACAGTGAAAACCCTGACTGACTGAGATGCTTCCGTGTGTTCTGCCACCCGACTCGCCATATGTTATGATTATTTATATATGTTGGAACTCAAGGTGTGGCTGCTCATGTTGACCTATCTTTGCAACAGCTAGCATGGTATAAGATGGACACAATAGTGTCCCACATTGTTCCCTTGCTCTCTGTCTCGCCTACAAAACCAAAGAACTTAGGTCCAATGATAAGACACGGCGTAGCTGCCAAACATTACACCGACACCCAAATACCACATTTTCAATTGTTTAGGTTTAGCCCATGGTTATGTTAAACACATAACTATGGGCTGCACTTTAGACACCTGTAGGCTACGAGGAGCTAGCAGCTACACAACAGCTGAGCTAAAACGACACATTACACATTTAAGCATATCAAATAATTATAGTTGCTCATTACATACACAAAGTTGCCATGGCAGAAGTCTGATAGAAAGTATTCAGTAACAAACGTGTCCGCATCATTCAACTTTCTACAACATGAGCTTGACTTAATGAATTATTGGGGCTGCCAGGTGTGGTAAAAATTCAAAATACTATTGCTAAAGCATCCGCCATAAGGGTAGTATTTTTCTACTATTGGTGACAATATAAATATAAGCATATTTTGTTACTTTCACCATATTGAATAAATTACATAAAAGATAGGGTTTAGTTGAGTTTGAGTTACTTGTGATATCGCTAAGGGGTCCCCTACCCTAACACCACCCCCCAGTGGACCATAGAGGCTAAAGAGACTTTCATTGACCTCAAACATGACCTGTCCTCCGCTACTTGACTATTAGCTGACCTTTTTCTTAGATGTTTCTGAAAGTGATAGTATGACTAACACAGTCCTTTTTTTCAGAAACAGAAGGGGGTGAGTGAGGGTGGATACAGACTCCTTGGAACAAAATCGACAATCATCCGACTCTGACAAATTCCATAGTTTTAATATTTTTCCCGTGGGTAAGAAATTATAACTAATTTTAATTTGAAAATAATGATTTTACACATCGATAGTACTTTAGTATATCAAATTTAGAATATGGAGGAGGTGAGGGTGAACCATGTATAGTCTTTGATTTCACTGATATGATCAATACGGTACAAGGGAAAAGGTACGTACTGACTTGTGTTGACAATCACAGTGGTTGGCCGGAATCAACAACAACCTCAAAAGAGGATGCAATATCAGTAATTAAATGACTTGTGAATGACCTAGTACCCCGACATGGTTTCCCCAAAAAGATTAAGTCAGACAACGGCAACCATTTAAAAAAATACTCACTTAACCTTGGTCGAAAAGGCTTTCGGACTAGAACACAGGTTTGGGGTACCATCCTGAGTCCCAAGGCAAGGTTGAAAGGATGGACCAGAATATAAAAAACTAATTGGCTAAAATCTGTGCACAGACCAAATTTAATTGGATTGACATGTTGCAATTAGCGTTAATGATCATTCGAAGGTCCGTGAATAAAACTGTTTTACCGCCCTTCTAGTTTTTCACCCTATGAGCTGCATACAGGTCAGCCATTCACAGGACCAGCAGCACCCCCCCCCCCCCCATGGAAGGAGGACTCAGCGTAAAACCAAAATGGTATTTTTTTACACAAAAAATTGCAGAATTTGTGTGCCAGTTCTTCTGTACAGATTCCCTTCCGCCCGCTGAGAGGGTCAAGATCAAGGTCATCAAACGCAAGTGGACGGAGCCCAGGTGGACTGGTCCCTTCTAGGTCGTAGAACGGACGTCCCACGCCCTTCGACTGGCTGGTGGAGGGGACACCTGGTACCACCTCTCCCTCTGCACTACAGCTGAAGAACCTGACAGATTACCAGGGGATGTCATTGCTGACATCGCCACAACATCTGCCCCTCAGCCCAGGAGACGAGAGAGATTTTCTACCTACATTACTCTTTTCAACTTCTATATTGTATATCCTTGTGTGAGACCAATCCAGTATGCTAAATGTTTCTTAGTTTTTCTTGCTTGTTTGCAGCATAACTATCTGTGTCGTTACATTAAGTGAAAAGTTTGATGTTTATCCCCGTTTTGTTACCTAAATTACTCTGATATTGATAGACGAAAGGCAGGATGCTACACCCGACTAGTGTTCCCTGGCGGACTGGTGCTTGGGCGTGTTCTACTGTCTTTGTGTCTCAGTTCATCCTTCCTGACGACAGTGACTGACAAGTATCTAAGAACATACAGCGGACTTTAAATAGACTGGGTCAAAGGGGATAGCAAGACTTATTTTTTGACCTGTGCAGTGTGATTAATTACGGGGGACACAATAGCTATTACCGTGGTAATAACCTCTATATTTGTTACGACCCAACCCTGAACCATTGGTGTCGGATGCAGACAACATACTCTGGTAAGTTGTGCCCATCGTCCCTTTTATGTTGTTTTGGGGCTTGACCTGACTGATACAGACGCTAAAGGAATTATTAAAATTAATGTCCTTGAGAGGGCGTTAACTACCTCTACACCCTCTGTAGCACCTAAAGTACCACCCCACCTCGGTGGTGTTTCAAAGGCTCACATCCGTGCGTGCTAATGACATCACCACCGAAGGCCTGGTAACTTTGACCTTTGACCTTAGGAGCGGGTGCAGACAACCTGTGGCTCAGGTGGATGCCAAAACCTGGGTGACTGTGTTGCTTCTTCCGCTGGACGTCCCTTTTCCCACACTTACCCCGCCCCTTTTAAGTTGACTGACATGTGTACCCTTCTGTTGACAATGCCACCCGATTTCTTCCCTTTGTGGCCCAAAAGCTGAATTACACGCGTTTTCAAATTACAGGACCCTCTCCGTCCCCCAACAAATTGGGTGACATCAACCGTTACTGGTGCACCACACTGATAGATGGCTCTAGGATAGGCCCTTGGGCACGAGCTGACTTATTCTGGTGTTGTGGGGAGCACAGATTGTACATTAGAATCCCGACGTCAGCCGTTGGGCTTTGTGCTATAGTTAGACTGGTGACCCCACTCACCAAATTAACACCCCTTGGAACTCCTGTTTCAGCGGCCTCTCTAACTCCCCGCCGCCGTTGAGACTAACCAACCTGACTCGTGACGCCGTTGAGGGACTTGCTGAACAACTTGCCCCGACCTCCCTCAGGGCCGTTCAGATCCGCATAGCCCTTGACCGCATCCTAGCCAAGGAAGAAGGAGTGTGTGCAATGTTTGGTGACCAATGCTGTACCTTCATTCCTAACAACACTACCCCTGATGGCTCAGTTCAGAGGGCCTTAAAGGGCCTCCAGGCCCTGTCTAGGGAACTACTGAAGTTTCAGGGGTCTCTGACCCCTTCAAAGATTGGCTTCAAAGCACATTAGGCAGGTGGACTGACCTAATTAAGTCTGTCTTGGTCTCCATTCTGAGCTTTTTTGGCCATCATAGCCTCATGCGGTTGCTTTATTGCCCCTTGGGCTAAGTGTCACTAAAGGGGGTCTAGCAAAGTGGTAACTTTAAGACTTTCGAGAATTGTTGGTTTACTTCCCTGACCATGACGACATTGACGTGGACTCCTTCCATCTATCTCCCATGTAAATAAGCTGTTGTTTTATTGCTAGCTTGCTTAAAGAAAAAAAAACAGCACCTACTTTAATGTGGGGCGTGCTTTATAAGTTTTGTACAAGTAATAAAGATCTTATTAGAAGATCTTAAAGGGGGACTTGTTGGAAGCATATCCATATTTAAGTGTTACTTCTTTCTAAACTCCTATAGTCATATAAAGAATAGCTAGTATTCTTCCTTCTTTTGAGTCTCACAGTAAGGTGTTGGCCTTCTAGATTGGAATGTGTCAGAGTAGAGATAACTCGGAGTAGTCTAAACAAAGAGAGTGGGGGCGAGGGACAGACGGAAGATCACGGGACTTCCGGGAGTTTGAGCTAGACCGAGCTAGACCGATCTGGACCGGGCTAGGGAACGCTTGGGTGCTGGGTTGGTCTCAGGTTTGTCCTCTAAGCTTTGAGAATAAACTACAAAATACCAACTATTGCCTGGAGATTGAATATAAACATCAGCGTATTGCCATAAAAAGAATCTGGGAGAGACTAGCAATTTGAATTCCCCATTGGAGGAATGCTGGTCAACGCAACAATTTGTATACCAAAAAGGAAGTTACACGCAATTGTCTCATCTAAATCCATAATGTCATCTGCTGTTTTATCATAGCAAATGACAAAAATTTCCTACCTGGAGTACTTGTTTTCCTTCTCCACGTGCAATGTTGCTGGTGGCGTTGAGCTCAATCTGACCTTGAGGTTTCCTTATCACATCGCTCTATGTAAACGTAATGGTAAATGGAAGGGTCAACAAAACAATAGTGGAAAACAGCCCCATATTCATCATATTTATATTAGGGCTGTCAAATTTAACAAGTTAACGCATGTGAATAATCACCAAAAAATATTGCATTAAACATGTATCAATGCAGATCAATCATGCAATTTATTTTGACTGTACATGCTCTTTTACCTTCAAAAGACTGCACAGGTTGTTATACAGTCAGTGATCAGGTCAATGCATACGAATAGTGCAAAGATGAGTGACAAGACTCTGGCTGGTGTGCTCGCTAGAAAAGTTCCCTTTAACTAGATAACACTGTTACCAAGTTTTAACTTTTTTTGCAAATCTTCAACCGAAATTGGAGGTTGGTTGCACACCATCTGAACAAGTATACACACAAAAAAATAGTTCTACAAGCCGACCAAACTCTGCGAGGCTAGATTATTTTGGAGGTGTTTTGGAGGCTAGGCAAGAGGAAACAAACTGGTAAAATGTTGGCAGTTCTGCCTATTACTATAAAAGCATAAATCAGGAAACTGCTTTACATAGGTTAAAAAAAATTGTGTGACACCAATTTTTCACAGAGGAAGTTCTTAGCAAAATATCCTACTATAATTTGAGATAATTTGGCTTTTTCGAATTCTTTAATACAGTGGTTCTCAAACTTTTTTCAACAAGGACTTCACTAGATAAAAACTTGGCTCTCCAAGTACCACCATAATGACCAACATTATAATACAGTAGCAAAGTATGCCTAATAATACATTAAAACAAGACAGAGGTATTATTTAACAAATATATTTAATATTTTTGGCCACGGTAGCATTCCACAAAGTTTGAACAGTAACACTGTGTTTAAATATTGGGATAAAAACACTGTACTTCATCCAATCCAGAACTCTTTGGCGTACCACTAGATGGTGCCCAAATACCACTAGTGGTACACATACAACAGTTTGAGAGTCACTGCATTAATATAAATGTGATACAAACAACTTACAGTATATATAGATAGATAGATTCAAGATCTGTAAAATATACCATATATATGAAATATGCTGCATGCAGATGTGGAACTGATAACTATGAGGCGACAAACTCACTGGGGATTTGTAGTAGAGGAGCTCTCCATCTTTCAAGACGAACCAGCGTCTCTTCCAGGTTTTCTTCCAAGTCTTCACCATTTTCAGCAGGTAACCTGATTTCTCCATTGATTCCTGCAACATGCAATCTTCTTCAATATGTTTAAAGTAGGGGTGTCCAACTGGTACCCATATTGGAGTCTTGCATATTGGCTGATACTGATATTAATCTGATACAATATCAGCACAAATCATACGTGCTTTTATTAGATTTGCTCAAGTGAAATAACTCAGGTAGCTATGAAAACACTAACCTATTTATTATTAACCATCTGGAATGTACTTATGCTGTTTTTAAATTGAGGTAGTGATTGTTTTTTGGTCACACCAAGTAGCCACAATGATTCATTAAGTTAACTAATTACGCAGACAATTGAATGATGCAGACACGCTTGTTAGTGGATACTTTCTAATATCCTTATGCCTCGGAGACTTTGTATCTGTAAGTAATACAACCATATTTTTTAATGCTGGTTTGTATTGACAAATCTCATGTTTTCGATTGCAATATTGTTCAATTGTACAAGTAACTCAGTCTTTAAGCTTTATAACATCAAATATGACTGCAAAATAACCCACCATAGAGCAATAAAAAGGTGAGAAACATTATTTAATTCAAGAAAGAACTCTTGGCAGCGTCCGTTAAACGATTATAATGTCGGGTTTCTAGAACTTTATCACAGGTTGCAGAGGTTAAGACACAGTAAAGGAAGTGAGCCTGGCCAGTGTGTATAAATAACATACTGGCCAGGCTAACTACCTGTCATGTATAAAAAAAGCTTACAATAGCATTTAAGTGAGTAATTTAAGTGAGTATTTATACAGGTCTAACCGTCCACTCTTTAGATTTAAGTTTGTAACAGACTGGAGTCAAAGAACAGCTGCATGGCTCTTCCCCCCGCCCTACTCCTCCCTCTTTTCTTGTCGCTCACTCATCGCTGTCTTCAAAAGTCTTCAATAAATGTGAAAGTGATGTTAAACATATATTTATTTATTTAATTTGTCATTTATACATATTTTCCATTATTTTATGCATGGTTAACTACTGTATAATCATCTGAAAACGTGTTTTGTGATGTTTGTGTTTCTGGAACGGATTAACTGGATTCAAATATTTTTTAATGTAATAATTTGATTGGGTTTTCATACGATTCTGTGTTTGGACCTTTTGGAACAGCTACTCACAAAAACCGAGATATCACTGTATATAAAAGACCAAGAGGGTACACCCTGCACTGGTCATCTGTTAGTCACAGGGCTCTCATATACTGTAGCTCAACAAACAGTAGGAAACACATTCCACAGAGAATAACAACATAAAATCAGAGCAAAACAATAATAATGGCACATTTCATCCTAAGTACAAGTGTAACAGAAATATTAATGTTAGCACATATCTGTAAGAGAAAGTGCAAACTCCTATAAAGCTAAATGTGTTTTGCTGTGCTAAGGTCAAAAATGCACTATTTGGCCATAGTTTCAAAGCAGTGTTATTTTATGTAATTTTTTTTAGTCTTTATGTCTTCCTAAATTCTCTTGAGATGATGTTTATGTATAGAATATTGTTTGTGTAAAATGAAGGTACATACGGTCTTGCAGTTGTCTCGAGCCAAGGAGCAAGTTTTGGGAAGTTTCTGTTCTGGCTCAGAGCACTCGGTATCGGTGGAATAGGCATCAGGTGGAATGGCATAGTCGCATTCTGATGCCATTGAAGACACTGACACCGCTGCAGGCAAAGACGTTTGGCATTGTTAGCTGCACAGATTAAAAAATGTTTTTAACAATATACGGCTTCCTAAAACCTCCAAAGACATGCACCTGGGGATAGGTTGATTGGCAACACTAAATTGACCATAGTGTGTGAATGTGAATGTGAATATTGTCTGTCTATCTGTGTTGGCCCTGCGATGAGGTGGCGACTTGTCCAGGGTGTGTATCTAGCCTACTGCCCGAGTGCAGCTGGGATAGGCTCCAGCAACCCCCGTGACCCCGAATGGGACAAGCGGTAGAAAATGGATGGATGGATGGTAGAAAATGGATGGATGGATGGACACTGAGGACATTTGTAATATAAATATATAGAGCTAAAAGTACAAAGAAGATGACTGGAAATGATCATAAATTGGACTTTACCAAAAAGACCAATTCATAGAATTGCCACAATAATGTTTTAATATTTTAGTTTTTGACTCTCCTGGCTTCAGTTGCAGGCAGCTTAGGTTTTCGTCCTCACTGACCGTGTTAATGTGAGTGTAAATGATTGTATATAGATTTAGTTGGCGACTAGTCTGCTGACCAGTCTGCTGGGATAGGCTTCAGGTCCATGTGATCGCGTTTGGAATAATGGCTTTTTTTTTTTTGGTAATGGGTTTTCTTATTAAATATTTTCCTTGACAATGCTGTTACCGCTACTTTTTGTGACATACAAAGCGTTACTATTGCATCGATCACAGGCTCATGATAAAGTGATCAGAGGCACACTTCAGTTTTGCTAACTCACATGCTGGTTGCTAGGGCAAGTAAAAACATTCTCTTGTCAGCAAAGCACTCCAATGCGTACTTACAGAAGACGCTCTGTAGAAATCTGTTTTGAATGGCATTTCACACCTACTCCATACAGTGTGTGGATGGACGCTTCATGTGAAAACTGAATCAAATTTTTTCTAGTTAAACTTCATAAGATATGAAAATATGTAATTAATATGAAAATGATCTGATTTAGTGCTGGCAAAATGTACACTTAATTATGAGTTGCACAAATAATCACCATCAATAATTAGTATATTGTGATTGTTGAACAAGTTCTCTGATCACAGTGTTAAGAAAAAAACCCTGTAGATTTTACAGTAAAAAAAAATGGTACTTTTTTTTTTCACATCGAATTATTGTAAATTGAAAACAAGTACCACTATTATTTTGACGTTCAAATTTTGGCGCTCTTAGTTGTTTTTTTTTACTGTAAAATCTATGGTCATTTTTACAGTGCATTACTGTTAATGGAAAAACAGTCCCACACTCAATTTTTACAATAGAATTCTGGTGACAATGCCACCAGCATTTTACCATAACATCAACTGACTTGTTTTTTAATTTTTTTTTACAGTGCACAAGAAATAACTAAACAGACTGAAGTATGGCAAGTCTCGAGAGGTCTTAGACCACATGTGTCAAACTTGAGGCCCAGGGGCCATATCTGACCCGCCACCTCATTTTATGTGGCCCGCAAAGGCCTGCAATTACCATGCGTCTATTTGTTTCTAAATGTTTTCAACGTTCTATTTTGAAGAAAAAAAATACATGTACTGTATGCAATGTCATATATTTTAAATGTAATCTAATATTGCAACAAATATTATATTATCACACATTCCAAACATCAAAATAAGTACTTACCGTAATTTCCGGACTATAAGCCGCACCTGACTATAAGCCGCACCAGCTAAATTTAGGGGAAAATACAGATTGCTCCATATATAAGCCGCACCCGACTATAAGCCGCAGGGTTTTGATGTGTAATTACCGCAGTATATAGGGGTTCCTGCTACCACGGAGGGGATTGTCGGGACAGAAATGACTGTTTGGGAACGCAAAGCGTCCCACTTATTAACAATAAATCTTTCAATCATTCAATCAAACTTTCACATCTTTGACATGGCGAACAGCATTCGTGCAGAGTACAAATAATACAACGGTGCAAAGTAATACAAAGTGCTCGCCTGTACGTTATCAAAATAACCAGCCTACCGGTATATGAAAAGTCAGTCTTTAATCATTGTGTCATCGTCTTCCTCCTGCGTACTAAAACCACCGAAATCCTCTTCGTCGGTGTCGGAGAAGAACAGGCCGTAAATAAGCCGCACCGTTGTATAAGCCGCAGGGACCAGAACGAGGGGAAAAAGTAGCGGCTTATAGTCCGGAAATTACGGTAAATATCTGCTTGACTCATTATTTTGAAGCAACTTATCCATCAAATTATACAATGTAAAAATACATTTTCAGTAAAAACTGGTAGCTCAGTTGCCAGAATTTTACCTTAAAAACACAAACCAAAAAATGTGTAATATTGTCTTTCCATTTACAGTAATACACCGTAAAAACGACCGTAGATTTTACAATAAAACAGTGGTACTTACATTTACAGTATACATTGTAAAAAAACATGGTACATTTTATGGTAAAATTTCGGCAGCTAAACTTTACTCTAAAATCTACATATTTCTCTTACAGTGTACGTAAAAATATATAACAATGAATAATTGTGTAATGAAGCAATTTAAAACGTAGATATTATTCACTGTTACAAGTGGCCCTCGGAGGGCAGCATAACTGCGATGAGGCCCCCAATGAAAATAAGTTTGACACCGTCTTAGACTATTCAATTTATGCCTCTGTGGGAATTTTAATATTCATATTATTTGTGTAAAATTACTTGTTTTGTTGTACATTTTACTATTTCTATGTGACTGTAATACTAATAATGTTTGCACCATTGTCTAGTTTATTGAAATGCATGGGTAAGAATGACTTTCAAACAAACAACTCGCAACTATACATTGGTCTTCATTGTTCACTGAAAAGAGCCGTTCTAAAGATTCGACTCCTTCGCAAACGTCACATCTCTCCTAAGCAAAGACACGCGGCTCACTGAAAGAAAAACAACTGAAGAGAAAGCATTCTTTCATTACCTGGTTACTTTCATTAATATGTTTGATTCTACACTGATCTGTACTCACAACGAATATTATTATACTATAAAATACAATACAACTGTTATGTTATGGTATTCTATTATGAAAAAAAAATTGTATCAGTTTTATTCCTGTTACAAACCACTAGTAGTACTATTAGTAATAGTAGTTTTCCTTTATCTGCTATTGGAATTACCTCTTTTTAGAGAGCGTGGGCTGCCTGGGATACTGTCCTTGTGGGAGCTGGAGGAGTTGTGAGAGCTGGAAAAGGAACCATCTTCTTCTCCTGAACTGGATGACTCCTCTGAGCTGGAGGACTCATCTGAGAACGGACTGCTGCTCAGCAGAGTAGCCTTCTGCAGAAACACAGGGTACTCATTAGTACTGGTGTTCACCAGGAAACTAAAAACACAATCCTATTTCTTCACACGATCATACTTACTCCCTTCAGAGTAGTGTATACAGGTGTGCTCATGTTTTTATAAACCAGGGATGTGTACATTTCAAAGGCCGGGTAAGAGGATTGCAACAAGGAGTCTGCAAAAAAGAGTATGAGTTCTGAGTTCATAATTTGAACTAGGACTAGTTATGATGCTCTCACACTTACCTTTGCTAGCTGAGTCTGTGTAGGATGTCTCAGACAGCCTTATTCCTGATTTAGCCACTGCATAGATGCGACTCTCCTATAGCGACACAAGCACGTTAACAAGTACTCAATGTCCACTACATTAGGTATACTTGCACCATAGAATATAATTTACCGTCCAGACTGCTCATTATCAAATGACTAAATGGGCAGATTTAGAATGGAAGAATGGAAAGTGAGCTGTTTACTTTATGTGAGGCGACTCAAAGTGATCAGGCTCCCCCTTGTCATCAAAGATGCAATTAAGTAGACAGTACAAGTTATTGTTTTAAGTGTTGATATTAATAGTGGTTAACTTCTTTGTCCACTTATGGCATTTTAAATGTTATGTACTATAAAGTGTTGTCTGTATAGTCAAAAGGTGATTCTAAATTCTACAGGGGTCATTGATTGTGTTTGACTTTACATGTTACACTGTAAACATAAATTCATAATACGGGTGCGGCTATTGTTATTTTAATAATCGAGTAGTCTATCGATTAATTTGTTCGATTAATCAAGTGCCGTAATCAGATAATACACACTTAAGAGCCATGCTGTGTATTTTAGGGATAATAGTTGAAATAAACAAAACATTTTCTGCTTTCCATAACCTTCATTTCTTTCCCTAATGAATGCACATCATTAACACTGAAATTATACTTTAAACACAGATCACGGCACCCACATACCACTGCTCTCATGTCGCTCTATTGCGGCGGCTGAATCCGTGTATATAAAGTTCCAGGCACTCCATGTGGTCCAGATTTTATATATTTTTAATAAATGAATGAAACGATGAATAGAAGCAACAGAATAAAAATTGAAACTTTTTTCTAATCAAATTAATCAGTGATTAACCATTGCAGCCCTTATTCATATAATGATTTTCTAATTGCTATACATAAAGCATTACATACTGTAACTACTGCACATTCTAATCTATTTGAAGTTCGCAATAAATGACTGATGTCAGAATATAATGTTATCTTTTGGCTTTTCCACAATAGGGGTCGCCATAGCAGGACAACAGCATGAAATGTGGCTTTATGGTTACGCCAGATGCCCTTCCTGACACAACTCTGGCCGGGAATGGAACCTGTGCTCTCTACCATGAAAGAACCCTTATTCTAATGACTGAACACACTATCTAAAATTAATATATTTTGCTGGATGGAATACAGTACAGTATGAGAATCTTTAAATGTAAAAAATCATATGCTTACCCAGGAGGGGAGTCTGTGTAAAGGGGGTGTAGGAGGTGAACTGTGACTGTCTAAGGTTATTTCGAGACAACCATCAGAAGGGACGGGTGTGGCCTGTATGGAAAGCATTGCGGGTTTGGTGCGAGAGCCGTGGCGGATCTGCGGGGGTGGAACCTTGCCCGTTTCCATGCCGACCTCCTCGCCTTGGTCAAGGTCTGTTTCCTGTGGCCGGAGTGAGCGCAGCATGCTAAGAGCGTTACGTGTTTGTCCGTGTGCAGCCTCTGTGCTGACGGATGGTTGGCTCAGGTGTTTCTTAGCCATAACTACTTGCATCAAACCCAAACCTGTTGGGGTCCGCAGTCGGGGTTGCTTGGGTGAGGCTGGCTTGTCTCTAAAGTCCTGGGGTGGGGTGGGACGTTTAGGAGTGAGAGCTGGCGTGAGGATGGGGCTGGGGGTCTTAGGTTCACTGGATGAGGATGATGAGTCAAGCGTCTGTGACTGGAATCGTTTGTTGAGCTCCTCAGAGTTGCAGTCCTCCCTCATTTTACACCCTGCAGGGGCCCCGTCTGAGGCTCCTCCCAGCAGATTGAAGCTGGTTCGCTCTACTCCCTGCATGTCGTCGTCAAACAGAGAGCTGCTGTCATCTGAGGCAGTCAGGTAGGCCTCGCTCCCAACACGACTTAACTCCATAACAGTGGCCGTGCCTTCTTCTTTGACATCACACCCTCCTCCTCCCTCAGCACTGGAGAGCACTGAGGAAACACTACAAGACTCTGGCCTACCCGCTCCAAACTCTAATGTATTACTGGTCTGGTTCTCTTCTGGGGGACTATCCAGTAGTCTGTTTTGATTTGGGCTACGGAGTTCAGCATCAGTGGATGATGACTGCATATTTCCCATGTCTGTCAAAATAAACACAGTAAACATCCCTCTTATATTGTTGACACTAGTAGGTCACTTCATTAAATATGCCTGCCAAATGGAATCATCCAGTAACAATAATAACAATTATCCAATACCAATACTATCCAATATAAAAAAAATCCTACCTTATTAACAATATTAATGAACAGTTTTGCTCGGCATCATTTAAACCACAGGTGTCAAACTAAAGGCTCGTGGGCCACATTATTTTATGTGGCTGCAAAAACCTGAAAATGTGGTAAGTCTTTTTTGCTAAATGTGTTTCAATTCTGACAGAAAAATTGTACCGCATGCAACTGCAGTTTTTCTAAACTCATTGTTTGATGCTACAAATTAATCCAAGCATTGTCATTGAAACTCTTTTTGAAATTAATTCTACAATATCTGAACTTTAACATCTGCTTTTCACCTTGACTTATCAGAATCCGATTTATTGGCCAATTACATTTAGCACACCAGGAATTTGACTTGGTAGACTGTGCAGTACTGTAGCGGCCATTCGAAGTTTGTTGGCAAATAATATGATAATAATGAAATGAAAGGGGCAATTGTGCAATAATATCACAAGGCGATTATAAATTTATATGGTTTCGCAGTTTCAAGTGGTATGTTGAGGGCAGCCGTAACTGCAATGTGGCCCACGATGAAAAAGAGTTTGTCTCCCCTGATTTAAACAATATGTTTGTAGCTGTAGAATACAATGGTATGAACCAATATTAATAAATTAAGTAGTGCAACTGACAGTATGACTTTTATTGCACATTTTTACAGTCTAGCCTCTTGTCCTGCAAATTTTACATGTTACATGGCCACACAATTCAGAAGACAAATATGATTTGCCTCAGACACAATACTGACACAAACATATTTTTCTACAAAAAAAAAAGCAAATTAACAGAAGTTGCTTTCTCATAAGTATTTGTACCAATGTTGATCCTACCTTTTGTCTCTCCCGGGGTGCTTAGGCTCCTCTGGGAGGGTAAAGGTCCAGTTATGAGACGCGGGCTTTTCCCTCTAACCTGAAAGCAGCCAAACGTCAGGCTGCTGACACGCTGGGCTTCACCCGGCCTGCAAAGTACAACACGTCCACTAGAGTACTTCTGCTCAAATTCTGAAAGAAAGAAAAAAAACAATTACAGGATTAGTAAGAGTTACATTGGTTGTCATGGAAAAACAAATACTACATTAATGATCAGAAATTCACTTGCATATGCCTTTGTTTCAAGAAATGTTTTCATGCAATGTACAAACTATTTCATACAACTGAGTATAATTTAGTGCAGCTGCCAAGCTTCACACTCTGAGATATTTGTCTTCTTACACATTTGTGTATGAATATAATCTTTCAAAATCTAATGTGTTGTCTTTGTTAGAGATAGTTTGTGATGCTCTCTAAACGGTGTAGTTAACAGCATGATGAACAAATTTTAAATCTCCTCAAGCCTTCCTTTTTATGCACAGCAACAGACGAATTGTCGACAGTCACAAAAGAGGTTTTTTCTTTCTTTGCGGCCAGTTTGGGCTCATAAACAAAAACAAATGCTGATACCTCTTATACGATACTAAGCAAAATAATTGTGTGTGCTCCCTTAATAGTGCAATGGTTTTAGCACTTCAAAGCCCAGTTTTAACTGAGAGGAATTACCCAGGATGTGACGAAGTATTTTGGTATTTATTGGACTTGTCCGGGGTATACCCTGCCTACCGCTCGAATGCCGCTGAGATAAGCTCCAGCAACCCCCGGCGACCCCGAACGGGATAAGCGGTAGAAAAAGGATGGATGGATGGATAAAACAAGTGTAAAAGTGACTACATGTAAATATACTATATTTCATGTTTAGGAGGCTGTAATAATGTTAAAAACTGTATTTAGAAGCTTTAAAGTTTGTGTATGCTCTTAACTATAAAAATAGTCAATTTATGAATATTATTTGAAAACATTCCAAACTTTTGAGTTCGTAGGATTTATGAGATTGCCACCGGAAAGCACATGGCTTGAGAAGAGAAGGAAAAAAAAGAACAGTCATATAATTACGAAAGGTAAACTCCAAAAATCATATTTACAGAAAGAGTGCTCTGGCTAAACCCCTCATGCAAACAGTCCCCATTATGTCAGCCATACACTTGCATAAATGAATAGGGAACAAGAAAACAGAATAAAACTGAATATCTCTTCGTGGAGCAAAAATAACCCACAGATAGGAAGTTAGGAAAGCACTTATCGAAGGCAGTGGTTTTAACAGACTTACCTTCTATTTTCTTCTGTAACTCCATAATTTGAGTGTCCTGTTGCGTGTTGGTTTCTCTTAGAGCAGCATTCTCCACCTCAAACTGAGGCAGAAACACATTTTAGGTGGAGGCAGTTGTAATTCAAGTATTTTCCTTACTTTTGAAAAATTAAATGACATTTTTCTCCACCTCTGACAACTTCAGCATCACCCATTCCTTGATTTTAGCCGCTTTCTCCTCTACTGTCTTGGCATCTTGAAGCCTTGACTGTGTCTTTTTCAAGAAAACAAAGCACATGTCATGAAGGTAGAGTGCAAACATCAGCCGCTGTTCATAAAACAGACACTCAAATGAAGTAAAAAAATATTCTACATTATTTAGGAAAGATATGAGACATATATTTTCAAACAGTTATATTTGTGCTTAAAAGTGTGCATTTTATGGAGCATTGCAGGCTAAAATGTAAAATACAATGATACCTGCTCTTCAAGTTGCTGTTCAAGATGGTTGATGATGCCTTCTTTTTCCTGCACTAAAGCTTGTAGCTCTTGGCAGCGCTGAAATAAAAGCTTCTCTGAGTTTTCAGACTGACCGTTTGGAGCCTTCAGCTTGTCCTCCGTCCATTGTAACTGAAGTTGTACATATGTTAACACATACAAACACATGGCCACAATCTTTAAGGTAATATGCAGTTGTCCTATGACTTACCTGCTGCTGAGCGGTAAAAGCTCGTTTTTCTGACTCGGCCACCTGCCTTTCCAGTTGTTGAATCTGTGAACACACCATAAAATAGACTGCTGTTTACTCTTATGTCTTTAAACCTAAAGCTACTCTATACTCTCTCAGGATGTTATAGCAAAACGTGCTTACGTATGGATGTTATATTTTTTGTTACGCCCCCCTAGGAAGAAGTAAATATTTGCCCCCCCCCACTCTCCACCATGACTATAAATAGTATAATTTGTCAATAATTATGTTATAACCATACCTCTGCATAGAATTGTAAGCTTATTAACATTACAGGAAACAACGCACCGGTCTTTCTTTGTCTCCCAACGAGGTTACAATGAAGCCAAGTGCTCCATACGCTTCATCATATTCTGGTACGGCAGAAAAATAATGTTCCCCAAGTTAACGGCCCCCCTGGCATCACACCGCACCCCCTGAGGGGGACCCGCCCTACTATTTGAGAAGGACTGATTTACACAGCCCAGTTTTGGAATTTTGCCTATTATTCACAATCCCAATGTCTTTCTCTTCTTTGTACATTCTAAATAGTGTAAAACTACTTGCAAAAGGCAGTTAACAATACAGGTCAAGGCAATTTACCTGTTTTGCCAATAAATCCCTCTACAAATAACGCCATCTGTCAAATAAAATTTCTGTTTAACAAAGTGTATTTGGCAAGCTACCAGAGGGTATACCTATTTATTTATTTATTTATTCATTCATGCATTGTCTTTTTTTTTTGTCCTGTCCAGCTACTCAGGCAAATCATATTGTTGATGTAGATGTCCATATCTGCTGTATAGATTTACTTTACAAAAGAGAAGTGTGGGATGCTTCCCTTGTTGCCCTATTTGTATCTGACTTTATTAAATGGGTTTAGTTAATGTTTGGCGCAGCCGGACCAGAACAGGAGGGGATAGAAAGAGAGAAAAAGGAAGACAGAGGGGGAAATTGTGGGGACAAGAGAGGGATAGCAGAGAGACAACAACAATAACAACAACAAACACAACAATAACAATAACATCAGCAAATACAATATGCACAAATATGATACAAAAAGTGATCGCAAAGAAGCAGTTAGTGAAGTAAATATTAACACAGACATGACAATGAACATTATTACACTACAAATGGACTAATACAAATATTAATAGAAATAGCGCTGTTGATAATGAATAACAATAATTACAATAATTACCTCTATTATCAACAATACAATTGTTTCAAATGCAACAATACATATATGTTATGATAAATTGAATTAATAAAGCAAGCAGATAAATGGAGGGAAGAAAGAGAAGTGAAATGTATTAACCTTGTAGATTGTTATAGTAACAATAGGTTAAGCTTTGTCAGTGTGCCATGTTACCCAGTTTCACCTAGGGGAACAATGTTAATATATGTTTGATGAAACGTGATTACATGCATGACTGTATACAGGCACTGTATATGCGTATGTGCTTGTATATGTACAGTATGTGTATATGCATGCCTCAAATTTTTACTTTTTAAGGTCAAGGCAAGTGTTGCCTTAAAGGAGGGCTCATATTTTAGGGCACCAAGGCAAACATAATATTTTTTCAAGCCAGGGGCTCATATTTGTGTATATCTCTCTCTCTCTCTATACAAACACCGTTTCCATATGAGTTGGGAAATTGTGTTAGATGTAAATATAAACGGAATACAATGATTTGCAAATCATTTTCAACCCATATTCAGTTGAATATGCTACAAAGACAACATATTTGATGTTCAAACTGATAAAAAAATATTTTTTTGCAAATAATCATTAACTTTAGAATTTGATGCCAGCAACACGTGACAAAGAAGTTGGGAAAGATGGCAATAAATACTTATAAAGTTGAGGAATGCTCATCAAACACTTATTTGGAACATCCCACAGGTGAACAGGCAAATTGGGAACAGGTGGGTGCCATGATTGGGTATAAAAGTAGATTCCATGAAATGCTCAGTCATTCACAAACAAGGATGGGGCGAGGGTCACCACTTTGTCAACAAATGCGTGAGCAAATTGTTGAACAGTTTAAGAAAAACCTTTCTCAACCAGCTATTGCAAGGAATTTAGGGATTTCACCATCTACGGTCCGTAATATCATCAAAGGGTTCAGAGAATCTGGAGAAATCACTGCACGTAAGCAGCTAAGCCCGTGACCTTCGATCCCTCAGGCTGTACTGCATTAACAAGCGACATCAGTGTGTAAAGGATATCACCACATGGGCTCAGGAACACTTCAGAAACCCACTGTCAGTAACTACAGTTGGTCGCTACATCTGTAAGTGCAAGCTAAAACTCTCCTATGCAAGGCGAAAACCGTTTATCAACAACACCCAGAAACGCCGTCGGCGTTGCTGGGTCTGAGCTCATGTTTTCAAGTTTTCAAGTTTATTCACAATACCATAGAACAATTACAATAGTAGTGAATATCATTTAAAGATGTTGGTAAGTGAAAGGGTCCCCCAAATAAGCTAGAAGAAGCTTTTGACAGGGGGTCCAGAGGACAGTATATACACTACCGTTCAAAAGTTTGGGGTCACATTGAAATGTCCTTATTTTTGAAGGAAAAGCACTGTACTTTTCAATGAAGATAACTTTAAACTAGTCTTAACTTTAAAGAAATACACTCTATACATTGCTAATGTGGTAAATGACTATTCTAGCTGCAAATGTCTGCTTTTTGGTGCAATATCTACATATGTGTATAGAGGCCCATTTCCAGCAACTATCACTACAGTCTTCTAATGGTACAATGTGTTTGCTCATTGGCTCAGAAGGCTAATTGATGATTAGAAAACCCTTGTGCAATCATGTTCACACATCTGAAAACAGTTTAGCTCGTTACAGAAGCTACAAAACTGACCTTCCTTTGAGCAGATTGAGTTTCTGGAGCATCACATTTGTGGGGTCAATTGAACACTCAAAATGGCCAGAAAAAGATAACTTTCATCTGAAACTCGACAGTCTATTGTTGTTCTTAGAAATGAAGGCTATTCCACAAAATTGTTTGGGTGACCCCAAACTTTTGAACGGTAGTGTACATGGAATGATGAAAACTGGTAGCAAGCACAACAACTACAAAAAACAACAACAACGCTATATGATAAACACAAGATAATAGTACTAAAGCACGCATACACATACACACATACATTCATTCGACCATGCAAAACCCAACAGTAGTCAACCCTACATGAGGCATTAGAGATAGGTGGTTTATAGGTAAGTTTTCAGTTTCTTTTTGAAGTTGGAGAATGGATACCACAACTTGAGGCTCTCATTAAGCCGGTTCCAAATCTTTGGTCCCCTGCATACAACACTTCGAGTGGTACAAGCCAGTAGACGATGTTTACCTGATATCAGATCTAAGTTACGAGTGTTGTGGGCATGGTGGGGATGGTAGATAGGAACCAAGCTACAGAGCCTAGGATTCAGCCTGTGAATGACTTGATAGGTTAAACAAGCATTTTGATAAATATTGAACTCTGTCAGTCTTAAGAGATGATAATTATGAAATAGATGTCGAGTGGGGGCATTAAACTTGGACCATGACAGGGCCCGTATGATTTTCTTTTGCATGGATTCTAATTTGTGAAGGTAGGTAGGGAAGGTGTTACACCAGATGACATTACAGTAGTTTAGATGTGGTTCAAAAAGAGTTTTATATAGGGTAAGTAGAGCATACAGAGGAAGATAATGACGAAGGTGCAAGAACAGGCCAATATATTTGGATAATTTGTTTAACAGATGGCTAATGTGACATTTGAAATTGAGGTATTCGTCAATGATGACCCCCAGGAATTTTGTGGAATACACTCTCTGTATTTCCTGCCCATTGATGTTGATATGGCAGTGCTCAGTATTTGTCAGTTTTTTTCATCTAAAATGGACTGATACAAAGTGGAAAAGTGTTCTGTGGTCTGACGAGTCCACATTTCAAATTGTTTTTGGAAACTGTGGACGTCGTGTCCTCCGGACCAAAGAGGAGAATAACCATCCGGATTGTTATAGGCGCAAAGTTGAAAAGCCAGCATCTGTGATGGTATGGGGGTGTATTAGTGCCCAAGACATGGGTAACTTACACATCCATGAAGGCGCCATTAATGCTGAAAGGTACATACAGGTTTTGGAGCAACATATGTTGCCATCCAAGCAACGTTACCATGAACGCCCCTGCTTATTTCAGCAAGACAATGCCAAGCCACGTGTTACATCAACGTGGCTTCATAGGAAAAGAGTGCGGGTACTAGACTGGCCTGCCTGTAGTCCAGACCTGTCTCCCATTGAAAATGTGTGGCGCATTACGAAGCCTAAAATACCACAACGGAGACCCCCGGACTGTTGAACAACTTAAGCTGTACATCAAGCAAGAATGGGAAAGAATTCCACCTGAGAAGCTTAAAACATGTGTCTCCTCAGTTCCCAAACGTTTACTGAGTGTTGTTAAAAGGAAAGGCCATGTAACACAGTGGTGAACATGCCCTTTCCCAACTACTTTGGCACGTGTTGCAGCCATGAAATTCCAAGTTAATTATTATTTTCAAAAAAAAAAAAAAGTTTATGAGTTTGAACATCAAATATCTTGTCTTTGTAGTGCATTCAACTGAATATGGGTTGAAAAGGATTTGCAAATCATTGTATTCCGTTTATATTTACATCTAACACAATTTCCCAACTCATATGGAAACGGGGTTTGTATTTACTCAGCTCTGTAGAGTTCTTGAGTTAGGGCCTACGAAATGATGCTGTGTGATTGTTATAACGGGTTTTAAAGGTGTTTTCTGTGAGTCCAATGTATGTCTCTGTGTTTGAGTTGTCCTTGGGGGTAACACTGGCTTGGTAAACAATTGATGTTTTTAAGCAGTTTCCGTTGAGTGGTCAGTTAATCCTTTGTCTGCAATTGCAGCTATCTGTGGAGTTAGAGTCGTTAGCGGTTGCTTGTCTGTGAGTGCTCAGGATATTTTTGTTGTGTGAATCAATGGTTTGTTTGATATTCATCATGCAGCTGTAGCTAAGTTTCAAGGTGTTCCTGTTGAATATCTTCCTGAGTACATGTTTTTTGAGGAAGTGCTTGTCGATGAGTGCGAGGAATTTGTGTCCGATGTTCGTGCTGACGTTTTTGCTGAATGGGGGGTTGTACCAGAGTATGTTGTTCCGTTTCCCATTATTTCTTGTGTTAATTGCTGGTGGGTCGTATTGGAGGGTGAATTGGTATCCACTTTCGTTGAGTGCTTTCTGGTATGGAGGTGTTGCTTCGTTAAATGATTCCATGTCTGATGACAAGGCTGACAGTCTCCTGTTGATGCCGGCTGGGATGTTCCTGGTTGTGACCGGCGGGTGGTTGCTGTCGCGGTGTACATATTGTTATGTGGTGTCGGGCTTTGTAAATGGCCGGTAAATGTTATTGTTCAGGTTGAGTGTTACAACCAGGAAGTTTACAGTGTGTTTGTTTGCCTCAATTGTGATCCTTAGTCCGTTGTTTTTGAAGATGTGGCATATTTCTTTTTTTGATGTTTTCCAAAGCTCTCGGTCTGGCATTGGAAACGGCCAGTTCGTCGTCTCTGTATAGTCCAATGTTTACTCCTAATTTTGTGAGTTGTCGATGCTGAGCTTTGTGGTAATGTTTTTGTCCTCAGTGTTTATTGCTTGTATTGTGCTGGGTGGTGCTTTTCTGTAAGTTTTGGTAATGTTCTGTTCAAACAGGTTGTTGTATGTTGTTGTGTCCAGTTTGTAAAAATTGGTTGTTTTGTCAGCTGCCACAAATAGCTTGGTTTCGTTTTTGATATTGAAATCATGATTACTGATTGTTAGGTAAAGCAGTGTTGGGGAGTGAACTGGTCATGTCATTTGTAATGTCTAATAAAAAGACTATAGATAAACGTTATCCATATATCTAAAGACAAATATCATCCATCCATCCATCCATTTTCTACCGCTTATTCCCTTCGGGGTTGCGGGGGGCGCTGGAGCCTATCTCAGCTACAATCGGGCGGAAGGCGGGGTACACCCTGGACAAGTCGCCACCTCATCGCAGGGCCAACACAGATAGACAGACAACCTTCACACTCACATTCACACACTAGGGCCAATTTAGTGTTGCCAATCAACCTATCCCCAGGTGCATGTTTTTGGAGGTGGGAGGAAGCCGGAGTACCCGGAGGGAACCCACGCAGTCACGGGGAGAACATGCAAACTCCACACAGAAAGATCCCGAGGCCAGGATTGAACTCACAACTACTCAGGACCTTCGTATTGTGAGGCAGATGCACTAACCCCTCTGCCACCGTGCTGCCAGACAAATATTAGTTATTTTTAATTCTTTAATAATATCAACTTGTCAGCTTTTTGTCATTACATGATGCCTTTATCTCTATTTTTACATTTTGATAGAGGGAGTTTATTATATATTTAAGGTATGTACATTTATATGTACATGTAGATGCTATTTTGGGACATATCCATTAAGAGTTTGAGCTGAAATATGTTGTATAGGAATGAACTACACACAATAACATATTAACAAAGTGCTATGTCACATGTATGGTGTTTGAAGTAATACCTTTGTGACGTGAAAAACACACAAGTAATGTAAAAAAAACAGGTGTTTACTTTTTGATATCAAAATAAATGTTTCGCTAATGAAGATAAAGTCAAATAAACAAGCTTTGTTCTTCTCTCTTGGCCAACAAAAATAAAGAGGACACCTCGCACATCGAATACACAATCTTCAGAGCCTGCGTTCAATTCGATGAGATGACAAATCATTTTGGCTAGTATTGATGTTATTTGAACAATGATACAGTTTGTAGTTAAATAAAGGAGGAGTCAACATCCCAGTAAACAAACTAAAGACTGTATAAAAAAGTTGTGACAACGTTTACGACACATCACCTGCTGCATGTTTCCTCACGTCATTAACTCTGTCACAGCAGCTGATGAACGCTGTATTGAGAAAATAAAAGCAACATCAAATAGTTTTATCCTTTGCTGTATACTTTTACTGTGGGGACAAGTAAGTCTGTCTCCAATATTGTCCACACCTGTCTCCATCTAAACACAGCAGTGCGCTCTTAAACGCACAGCGGGAAGCGAGGGAAAATGACGTTAAACCAAGCGCTTGGCTACGTTTACTCCGAGGGGAAATCTCCGGAGCAAAGTTTGTGTCGTTGGGCCACCATGATTATCAAGCCAAACGCCTGTATAGCGCTTTTCTACCTTCAAGGTACTCAAAGCCTTTTGACAGTATTTCCACATTCACCCACACATTCACACACTGATGGAGGGAGCTGCCATGCAAGGCGCTACCAGCACCCATCAGGAGCAAGGGTGAAGTGTCTTGCCCAAGGACACAACGGACGTGACTAGGATGGTAGAAAGTGGGGATTGAACCCCAGTAACCAGCAACCCTCCGATTGCTGGCACGGCCACTCTACCAACTTCGCCATGCCGTTAATAAATTACGTTTTATGGTAGGAAATGGATGGTGGACAATTTTTCTGTAATTAAAAAATTAGACGGTGTTACTAACCGTCTGAAATTTTATCGCAAATTATCATTATACCATTTACTGTTACATCCCTCGTCCATTAACAAGTAAAAAGTCAAGGGCGGTCACGGCATGTTCGTGCCGCAGATGTTGGTACATTTTTAGGGCATGACGTCAATGACGAGGGCAGTCGCAGCAGTTGCCGCGTTTGCCGTGGTTAAATTCAAGCCCTGTATATGTATGTTTGTACAGTGAATGTGCGTGTGTATGTATGTACTGTGAGTGTGTATGTATGTACTTTATTTGTGTATGTTTGTTGGAGCGTAGGTACCTATGTATGTGGGTAAGTACCAATGTGTGCGCGTATGTATGTATTAATGTGTGTATATATGTATGTTTGATTGATTGATTGAGACTTTTATTAGTAGGTTGCACAGTGAAGTACATATTCCGTACAATTGACCACTAAATGGTAACACCCGAATAAGTTTTTCAACTTGTTTAAGTCGGGGTCCACTTAAATTGATTCATGTTACAGATATATACTATCAAATATATACTATCATCATAATACAGTCATCACACAAGATAATCACATTGAATTATTTACATTATTTACAATCCGGGGTGTGGAGGGGGTGGGGGGGTGTGTTAGGTTTGGTTGTTATCATCAGTCAACAATTGAGAACAGAGAAATGGATATTGGAACAGTGTAGGTCTGACTTGGTAGGATATGGACAGCAAGTAGTGGGCATAGAGAGAGAGAGAGAGAGAGAGAGAGAGAGAGAGAGAGAGAGAGAGAGAGAGAGAGAGAGAGAGAGAGAGAGAGAGAGAGAGAGAGAGAGAGAGAGAGAGAGAGAGAGAGAGAGATCCGAGATCAGAGATCAGAGATGTAATTGTGTGTATGTGAGTATGTACAGGTATGTGCATTTGTATGTACAATATATTTGTCTCCCAGTGTGTGCGGGAGCCAAAGTACGTATGTATATATTTATATACATACATACACATACAGTATATGTATGCATATATACACATTTACACACACATGCATACATACACATACATATATACATACCTACATCCATCCATACATACATATATACAAACCTACATCCATCCACACATGCACATATACATACACACACATATATATATAACAATACTAACATACACGCACGCACGCACGCACGCACGCACGCACGCGCGCGCGCACACACACACACACACACACACACACACACACACACACACACACACACACACACACACACACACACACACACACACACACACACACACACACACACACACACGCACACGCACACAGAGGTCTGGCCGCGCACCCCCTACACCTTAGGGACAACCCCCGACAAGCCCGCACCAAGACTACGGCACAACACCGGGCGTGAAGGATGGCGCGGCACAGCGCGAGGGCAGGCCTGGGCCGTCACCCAACAAGCCAACCAACACGACAACAAACGAGAACGAAGCCGGCAAGTTCGCCAGCCCCGACAACAACACGTGCACGCTCTGCCACAAGTAACAACATCGGCCACCCCCCTGCACCGGACCCAGCAGCCACGGGCGCCCACACTACAAACAAACGGCACCAGAAACAATGGCTGCAATACCCCAGACAACCAGCACCACTCGATCAAATCAAAGCGACTGAAAAATCTCGACCGACAAACACACGCCAACAGGCTAAAGGAGACCAGCCAGCGCCAGCTCGCCAGTCAGCCTAAACGCCAACACGCAAACAAGAGACATTAACACATCCCCCACTAAAATACTCCACTCTCCAATCCAAACCCGCATAAACAAACAACTCTTGGTCTGTACTTTGAAGTGAAGTTTGAATTATATTTATATAGTGCTTTTCTCTTGTGCTTTACATAGTAAAACCCATTATCTAAACACATATGCAGCCACGTGTATCTAATCCCAGTGTTGGTATGTCAGACTTAGCCTTGTCTTGGTTTAACTCTTATCTTACTGACAGGATGCAGTGCGTCTCCCATAACAATGTGACCTCGGACTATGTTAAGGTAACGTGCGGAGTTCCCCAGGGTTCGGTTCTTGGCCCTGCACTCTGTAGCAGATACATGCTGCCGCTAGGCGACATCATACGCAAATATGGTGTTAGCTTTCACTGTTATGCTGATGACACCCAACTCTACATGCCCCTAAAGCTGACCAACACGCCGGATTGTAGTCAGCTGGAGGCGTGTCTTAATGAAATTAAACAATAGATGTCCGCTAATTTTTTGCAACTCAACGCCAAGAAAACGGAAATGCTGATTATCGGTTCTGCTAGACACTGACATCTATTTAATAATACCACCCTAACATTTGACAACCAAACAATTACACAAGGCGACTCGGTAAAGAATCTGGGTATTATCTTCGACCCAACTCTCTCGTTTGAGTCACACATTAAGAGTGTTACTAAAACGCCCTTCTTTCATCTCCGTAGTATCGCAAAAATTCGTTCCAAATCCTCCTATTGTAAAGATGAGAGGCATGATTTATAATCTAGAATCACTTTGACAAGTCGAGGTGAGATGCAGCAGTAGAAGAAGTGGCAGCAAACAAGTCATTGCTGGCTCAATGCTGCCGTGCTGCATAAGCTTCTTCTTCTTTACAGTTTTACGGCAATTTGCATCCATATATGTTGCATTACTGCCGTGTTCAGTTTCATTATATAATTACATTTCAGTCTCTGCTTGGGTCCAGTGCAGCATAAACTATAGTTAGCTCTCGGCCATCAATGCTAAAAAATATTTTGTCTGCATTAGACATTGCTAATATTTGGTTAATATTTAGGTCACGAGATGTAAATAGAGTTGTTGTGGGTTTTGTATGATTACTTAGAGAATTTTGTGAGCAAAATAGAGAGCCCCCATTTAATCTGTGAATGTTAGCAGACTTTTTATTTAGTTATTAAAGGCCTACTGAAATGAGATTTTCTTATTTAAATGGGGATAGCAGATCCATTCTAAGTGTCATACCTGATCATTTCGCGATATTGCCATATTTTTGCTGAAAGGATTTAGTAGAACATCGACGATAAAGTTCGCAACTTTTGGTCGCTGATAAAAAAAGCCTTGCCTGTACCGGAAGTAGCGTGACGTCACAGGTTGAAGAGCTCCTCACATCTGCACATTGTTTTCAATCATGAACGCCAGCAGCGTGAGCGATTCGGACCGAGAAAGCGACGAATACCCCATTAATTTGAGCGAGGATGAAAGATTCGTGGATGGTGAAAGTGAAGGATTAGAGGGCAGTGGAAGCGATTCAGATAGGGAAGATACTGTGAGAGGCGGGTGGGACCTGATATTCAGCTGGGAATGACTAAAACAGTAAATAAACACAAGACATATATATACTCTATTAGCCACAACACAACCAGGCTTATATTTAATATGCCACAAATTAATCGCGCATAACAAACACCTCCCCCCTCCCGTCCATATAACCCGCCAATACAACTCAAACACCCGCACAACACACTCAATCCCACAGCCCAAAGTACCGTTCACCTCCGTAAAGTTCATACAGCACATATATTTCCCCAAAGTTACGTACGTGACATGCACATAGCGGCACGCACGGACGGGCAAGCGATCAAATGTTTGGATAAAGCTGCGTACTCACGGTAGCGCGTCTGCTATCCATCTCAAAGTCCTCCTGGTTGTGTTGCTGTAGCCAGCTGCTAATACACCGATCCCACCTACAGCTTTCTTCTTTGCTGTCTTCATTGTCCATTAAACAAATTGCAAAAGATTCACCAACACAGATGTCCAGAATACTGTGGAATTTTGCGATGAAAACAGAGCTCTTTGTATTGGGACACAATGGTGTCCCAATACTTCCGCTCAATCCGTGACGTCACGCGCAAACGTCATCATACCGAGACGTTTTCAGCCGGATATTTCCCGGGAAATTTAAAATTGCACTTTATAAGTTAACCTGCCTGTATTGGCATGTGTTGCAATGTTAAGATTTCATCATTGATATATAAACTATCAGACTGCGTGGTCGGTAGTAGTGGGTTTCAGTAGGCCTTTAATTTACAACTTAGAATGCATAAAAAAAGAAAAAACATGCGTTCATGTCTTAAATAGGGATTGTGAATGATAGACAGCACATCTCTTTCTACATGTCTTTCAAATGTTTGCGTATTTCCAGTATGGCTGATCTGATAACATAGTCACAGTGCAGAAACGTTCCTCCAGTGACGTCAATCTCCGGAAATAGCCGAAGGTATTCGGAGCGGAATATTCAAAAATGGCTGACTGAATTTGTGGCATTTTGTGATGTTCGAATGCAGCTGAGATAGGCTCCAGCACCCCCCGCGACCCCGAACGGGACAAGCGGTAGAAAATGGATGGATGGATAGACAGTATTTCCACATACTTTGCGGATTGTAAATACAATTGGATATGGTTTAATGGATATTATGAAACGCAATTAAGCATATAAAGTCAACTTGTTTTTCCACTTTACTGGTACTTTAAATTTTCGCATCATAGACGTACCGCCATGAAAAGCAATGTCCACTTTGGAAATTGAGGAAGTTATTCATGTCTTTGTGAAATGTTTAATTTTTACTTGTGATGTTTTTCTCTTCACTCACGGGTCGCATAGATTTGTGCATGTTTGTATATATCCAGAAAAACACAAGCAATAATGTCAAAGACTATTATCAGCAAATGAATTTGTTGGCGACAAATTTCATTAATGATTCTTGTCGACAACGTTAGCGAATGGTTACAAACCCACATTCGTGTAACAAGTGAGGCACATCTCAAATTATGCGACAGGGACGCAGGACGCGTGCCTAGCAACACACTGCATTAGTATATTAATGAACATTTAACACCACTTTTACCTTTATGAAAGACTCTTGAATTCCATGTTGCTTTTTCGCCTTCTTTATCAAAGTGTTGGCACATGCAACATTCTTTGTTGGGGCGGTATAGCTCGGTTGTTACAGTGGCCGTGCCAGCAACTTGAGGGTTCCAGGTTCGATCCCCGCTACCGCCATCCTACTCACTGCCGTTGTGTACTTGGGCAAGACACTTTACTCACCTGCTCCCGGTGCCACCCACACTGGTATAAATGTAATTTAGATATAGGGTTTCACTATGTAAAAGCGCTTTGAGTCACTAGAGAAAAGCGCTATATAAATATACTTCACTTCACTTTGTAAATGATAATATAACCATTTTTAAAATGGATTAAAATGCTCCTTATTAGGCTGTTGGTATATTAAGTTAAGTTAAAGTTAAAGTACCAATGATTGTCACACACACAGTAGGTGTGGTGAAATTTGTCCTCTGCATTTGAAACCATTTGTTTACCGTATTTCCCGGACAGTAAGGATGAAAGTGCCCAACTCATTGCTTTTAAAGCATTGTAAGGAGTGAAAATTGTCTAAAGATGTCAAGAAAAGCTGTCACTCTGAATAATCATAGCGAATTATAGTGAACATATTGATTTTGAGAACCCCATGTACAAATGACTGACGGGCATTCTTACACATTTGCCATATTGTGAAACCATACTAAACAACAATGACAAACACATTTCGGGAGAATATTTGCAGCGCAACACAACATAAACACAACAGAACAAATACCCGGAATTCCCTGCAGCACCAACTCTTCCGGGACTCTACACTATTTTATTTGGTACAGGGTGTAATTGTAAGTGTGGCAGTCAAACATAAGAGATAAGTCTCTAGTAAACAACACCAACATTTTAAATGTTCCATTGAAAATATAGAACATTACACACGGCGCTCAAAAATCTATCAAAATGTTTTAGTAGTAAATGTTTTAGTGCCATTTCTAATATAAAGTAGTGTAAAGTTATTACTTATATCTGTCAGTAACTCGCCATGAAAGCGCTAAAACATACCGGTGAGTTTACATTATTCATTCAAGGAACTTTAGTTATTAGAGAGTTCCGGTCGGACGGTTTTTCACGGGACATATTTCCTGTGTTGTTTCCGGATAAGGAGATGCTGCTCCGTTATTGATTTGAGTAAAGTCTGAATGTCATTAAAAACGTTAGCTCCATCCCGTCCTTGCACGCTACACGGCTACAACAAAGATGACGGGGAGAAGACGCTGCCCAAGGTGAGCCATGTAAATAAGACCGCCCACAAAAAGGCGCATCCGGAAGCGACTGTCAGAAAGCGGATGGAAGATGATCTGTAAAACATAATCTATGCAACATTCTGACCAAAGAACCAGCATTACATGTTGTGTAGACCAGTGGTCCCCAACCACCGGTCCGCGGACCGGTACACCGATTGGTACCGGGCCGCACAAGAAATAAAAAATTTAAAAAAATTTTTTTTTTTTTATTTTTAAAATTTTTATTAAATCAACATAAAAAACACAATATATACATTATATATCAATATATATCAATACAGTCTGCAGGGATACAGTCCGTAAGCACACATGATTGTATTTCTTTATGTAAACACCCCGTGGGACAAATTTTCAAGCGTTGACCGGTCCGCAGCTACAAAAACGTTTTTTTATAAATGTAAAACACTTCCTTGTGGTCTACAGACCACAAGGAAGTGTTTTACATTTAGAAAAAAATCATAATAATATGACTCCTTTAATGTGCCCTATAATCCGGTGCGCCTAATATATGAAAAAATATTAAAAATAGACCATTCCTCGGCAGTGCGCCTTATAATCCGGTGCGCCCAATGTTCCGGAAAATATGGTATATTTGCCGGGTCAAATGATCAATTATTAATTATTGGTCGACTTCAAAGTGAATGTGAATTATATATTTATTATATAAAGTAAATTTTCCTACTCAGTGGCCTAGTGGTTAGAGTGTCCGCCCTGAGATCGGTAGGTTGTGAGTTCAAACCCCGGCCAAATCATACCAAAGACTATAAAAATGGGACCAATCACCTCCCTGCTTGGCACTCAGCATCAAAGTTTGGAATTGTGGGTTAAATCACCAAAAATTATTCCTGGGCGTGGCCACCGCTGCCGCCCACTGCTCCCCTCACCTCCCAGGTCAAATGCAGAGGACACATTTCACCACACCTAGTGTGTGTGACAATCATTGGTACTTTAACTTAACTTTAACAAAACACAATATATAATGTGAGATATAACAGGATAATGCATACATTTGTTTTCAAAACGGTGACAAAAAAGTGGGACCCCAAATATTTACTGTGGGACCCCATTTTTATGACTTGATGCCAGGGACGTCCATTTTGAAGATTCTAGCGCCAACACTGGTCCTTCTCAAGCAGTGTACTGCCTTTGTTTGTTGTGGATCGCTGCTTGGCTCTGTTTTGTTTCTAGTTTTTATTTGCAACTTTTATCTGGCTTTATGCCACATTTGTGTTACCTTTTTCTAGGCAATGCTGCTTTGCTTTTTGTTTTGGACTACTTGGTTTATTCCCAGCCTTTTTACCTTAGTTGTACTTTACATTTTTTCAACATGTCTGCCTTGCATCTTGGGTTCCTGCCTCACAACACTGGTCTATATCGCGCCACCCTACTGTGTGTTTTTTTCTGTTTGTCTTCTTGTCACCAATAGGTTTGAATAAACCTTTATTACACACCATGACTTTCTACAGCTTGTGCAATGTATTTAATGTAATTGTGAAGAAAAATTCAGTTTAAAAAATAAGTCATTACCCCAACAGCCATGAACTTTACCACACATCACTGTTGTTAAGCACAGCATAAGTTTCCAGTAGAGCTCTTGGTACACATGTTATAAATCAAGAGTATTCAACTAGCAGCTCAACAGCAGAGACACTACTGTATTCAGAAGCATTGTGGACAGTTAAGGCTGGTATGGCTAAGCTCCAGCTTTCACTCCGCTTCTGCCCTTTTGCAGAGGCCAGCAAACTAAACTCCCTCCAATCAAGAAGCAGCCACACCCTATCAAAGCCATTCAGTTTCCACAAACCAAGCCTTCTCTGGAGACAACAGGCCTTTTCTGCAGCCATAGTCACATGTTGGTTCAGTTTGATTTTAAAGAAACCATTTCTAAAAACTCAGGTTTATGAGATTATGTCACTGTTTGCATTAACCCTTAGCCTCGGAAGTGGGTAACTTTTTAACTGGTTGTTATTTAGGGTGTGTAAAACAAGAATGAAGATCCCATTGATCATTTTGAAAAGTACATTTAATATTAGACACAAAGATCATTATTCTATTGGTCTTTAGCAGTCATGAAAACGGTAATTATAACTCAGATTTTCCAACACTGAATCTTCCTCTCGCTCTCTGCACTGTACCACAAGCCACACATGTCTCAAAATAACACATAGAACATCTGGCAGAGAACAGCATGCTAATTACAAGCCATGAGTAACTGGAGACAACAACACACGCAAAATCTTATATACACACACGCACACACCAGACATAACAACATATACTGTACAATCGTGTGTTTGGCTTTTTGTATTCTGTTCTCCAAGTTCTATGTGGGAGAAATGTGTCATATGCTGTGCAGCTGAAGTGAGATTACCAAAAAGTTGGTTTAACATAGGTTTCATTCAAGGTTACAGGAAATATACTCACATCTAGTATGAGACCCATTGAGTGTAGTCTACATACAAATATGACCTGTCACCTCTCCCACACCCTCTTTAACCTCTCTTAAGTATGCTGTCACCTCTAAAGTCGATTCCCTGTTCAGATCCAAGCTCTAAATTGACTTCCATTCCTGGAATTCCACAACTGCCGCTCTGTGTCCAACCTCCTCCTGAACTCTAGTTATACCTTCGTCCAAAGACAGCTCACAAAGCCTCTTTCTCAGAAGCTATGACCCACATCCCCTTCATTACATGACCTACAGTCATATGCAGGTTGAGGGCTGAAAAGGCTCGACCGTCACGTTTGGAAGATATTGTCTGCAAAATACGCCCACTAAAAGCCTTAACGGTTAGAGATGTCACCTTTTACTATTATATGCACTCATTGGCCACAACATTAAGTACACATGGGTATCACAATTACAAAAAATAACTACAATACAAAATAACATTACCTGCTGTTTGTCTGCATCACTCTGAATCTTAGGCCATGTTCGCATGAACATTAAAAAGTCTAACTTTTCTATGAGTTTTGGCCTCTTTTGCACACATACTTTCATTTGCCCTTGAAAACTCACACTTCTGAAAACGCTGGCCAGGATGAGGTAAACATACTGCTACTTTAACTCTACATTGCTGAAAAGATGCATCAACATTGGCTTTGAAAGACAGTGTTGCTACTACACTTGATTTCTCCTGTGATTTGGTTTTGGATAAGATCAGGGTTGGGTCTCCAGCTGATGTGGAAATTATGACAAGCAAGACCTTTTGGTTTGTGTCATAAGAAAGTTGCAACATTATCTCATGTTTTTAAACCTTGTTTAACAACAGAACATGAAGTTATTTACTTATGAATGTTACTGTATTGGTTGTGCAGCTGCAGATTCTTGGGCTCTGTGTAAGTGTGGGCTGGTTTTAAAGATAATGTACATGTACTATGTCTAGTATATCGCAATTAACTTTATCACATTAACGTATATGTAATGCCACCAAGTCGCTGTGGCTGCTTTTCCGGGCTTCTGATTGGACAAAATGTGCATTAAAGCACGTAAAAGTGTTTGTGTGTGGACTGAGACTGTTTTGAAACTATAGATAAAGATAATTTTAACACAGGAAATGCATTTTTTTCTTTAAATAATCTATGTTCTTGTTGACTTGGCCAGTCAGTCAAATGTAGCCGTGGGGGAGTAAGTTTCTGATAATTGGATGTCTGCTGTAGTCTATCTTTTTCCACAAATCCGTTTTATCTTTCAGCTGTGTTCCTATTTTACTCGGTTTTTGAACTACCATGGCCAATTTTCCCTACGGCCTTGCATCTTTTGTCTGAGGCGGCTAAAGTTGTGGAGCGTAGAACAGACTTGATATATTTTTGTTTTAGGCAGTGTGTATACACTACAGTATTCCAAGTCAGTAAGTTTCTAAAAAAAAATTCAAACATGTCAGTAGTGATGCACAAATGAATATCCCATTTTTGATTAGAGCAGGAACAAGTTAGAATAATTTCATATTCATCCATAGTAGGTGGTTGTTCAACTACAAACCCCGTTTCCATATGAGTTGGGAAATTGTGTTAGATGTAAATATAAACGGAATACAATGATTTGCAAATCCTTTTCAACCCATATTCAATTGAATGCACTACAAAGACAAGATATTTGATGTTCAAACTCATAAACTTTATTTTTTTTTTTGCAAATAATAATTAACTCTTCCCCCTACAAAAACCTTCCCTCCCCCCCATTTACTTCCGTGGTCATGTTTCCTCTTACGTCATTGACAGCGATAGATAGCACTTCGGCTTTGACTGCCCGTCGCTGGAAGGATACTTCGTCTTTGACAGCTGCTGGAATCTGAAGAAATCGATTATTGTTTTTTTTGTACAGGCGCGAAACAGGACAGTCGCGTGCGGGTTAAGGACCCCCGGCAACTTTGTGACTTTATTGGACGCAGCCCCGGAAGTAAATGGGGGGGGGGGGGGGGAGGCTTTTGTAGGGGGGAAGAAATTTGGCGTGACAGCTGCAGCAGTGCCTGATGAATAATTGCCTGTTTCAAAGAGTGCTGCTCGTTTTTCGTATGTGGGTAACAACATTTAACTATGTATTTTTTTTTTCTGAATTGGTTCAACCGCCACCCGCCCGAATCTATTTAAAATCTATTTTTTTCGTCATGCATCCGCCCGACCCGCGGATTATCCGTGGACTCCGCGGTTGTGTCCGCAAACCGCGCATCTCTACTAGGTACTGCTCCAATTACAAATATTTTTTAGGAAAATCATTCTTTATTTTGCTGAAGGACGTGATGTAATTGCCTTACAGTGGAAGGCTAAGCTAGGTAATAGGGCAGGGCGGCCTACCGGTATTATAGTTAATACCGGTATATTTTATAAAGCGGTATATATTTGAGACAATACCGCCATACCGGTATTTTGATAAGCCTTTGTTACGGCCGTTTGCTCTTCTCTGCGCCTGAAGGGCGAAGCACAGGGCATCCTCTTTGGCTCACTCCCACCCCTTTGCGTGTTTATGGAGGCTTCTCTGATGCACTATGACGTAGCGCATGGTGCGCTTCAAAACAACTTCTCGACACCAGAGTGTTGCAATTCTTTCTTTGGTCAGCTACGGCATTTGGCGATTGGTGAGTTACTACCGCTTCATTTAAACATACACCAATTTGCTTGAGAACCTATATCTCTCTTTGTAGCAACGTTATCACTAATCTCATCTGTTTATGTTGTTTACTTCTGTTAGCGACTTAGCACAAAAGCTAACGATAGCTCCTCTATGCTGCTCGCTCAAGTTTTCAAATGTTTAGTTACACCTTGATTTAAAAGTGTCTAAATTAAGTCACTTTTGACTTCAGATGAGGTTGAAAGTGTATGTAGTGACTTGTTCTGGATAAAGAAAAGAAACAACAGAGCATTTTTCTTCATTGGGTTTCATCGTGGAGATGAGGTTGTGGCAGGTTGTGGATTTAAATAAATTAAAATAAGCTGACCTGCGCAAGGATGATTGGGTACATTTCTACCATATATGGAGAATCCACTGGCATGGGTCAAAACACGCTGAGGCACTCTACAAGAAAGGACAGAGCCGCCTCTACTTCCTCAGGAGGCTAGGATCCTTCAACGTCTGTACAAAGATGTTAAAGATGTTCTACGAGTCGGTGGTGGCGGGCGCCTTCTTGTACGCCGTGACCTACTGGGGCAGCGGGCTGAGAGCGAGGGACGCAAACAGACTGGACAAGTTGGTAGAGAAGGCCAGTAACGTGGTGGGAGTGGATTTAGACTCTCTGCCGGTGGTGTCAGAGAGGAGAAGTCTAGCAAAGCTCCTAGCCATTATGGACAACACCTCCCACCCACTACACTCGGACCTTGCGGAGAGAATGAGCATGTTCAGTGGAAGGCTCAGACTCCCAAAATGCAACACGGAACGACACAGGAGGTCCTTCATACCGACAGCCACCAGACTGTATAATGCATATGTTCCTTTTTGACTGCACTTAAATGTAGAATATATGTAGAATATATTTATATTATTCATATATAATATATATAATATATTATATTATTTAAATTATTTATTATTATTATTGTCTATTGTGAGCGAACTGTGGTGATGAATTTCCCCCAGGGATCAATAATATACTTTCTATTCTATTCTATTCTATTACACTTGAACAAATGGCCTGAGGGGGTCTGTATCGCTTTTGCTGGCACTTAGCGACATTGAGGAGGCTGGCAAGAACCCTTCCACACCAAAAACTACAAATGTGCTGACTTGTTTTTCGGCATACGTCACTCCCCCTTTCCCCATTTGTTAATGAGACGGAAGTCGATGCGGACTCCTCCGTGCTGCCAGAAAACAAAAAGAAGAAGAAGAACGCCTACGTGCAATTACTGCTATCATGGCTGAAGCTCCAAAACAACCAAAGAAACGAAAAGTTTTGTCTGAGGAGACAAAAAAGAAAAACAGAGCTTAAAAAAGGACAGTCAGGATAAACATTGCCCCGGCTTTCACTCAAAGACAAGTAATTTCAGACCGATGCTGCCTTGGCTGTGTTTCTGCTAGAAGTGACTTTTGATGCTCAAATCAAAATGCTAATGCTAATGTTAGCTATCAGAAATTTGCATGGTAGCAATAAATACACAATTGTGATAATGTAACTACTACTTTCATTTACTACTACTACTGAATCTACCCCAATACATTATTGGTAATAGCATCATGTTGTAGCACAATCCAAGATAATTTCTTGATAGTGTCTACTATTTAACATCAGCATAGCCATTAGAGACGGAATATTTGTGCCAATATTACAGCGAACATCATGTTAGTATGACGCTATATGCGCTCGTCATCATGGAACATGTGGTCTTCTTCTGGCAAAACACTACTGCTCTGGTCCACTGGCACCGCCAAAATCAACCAAAAGTAAAAGTTCTTAAGTGGGGCTTTAATGCTGGACTGCATCACTTGTCTTTTTTGTGACAAAATGTAATGTTAGACTTAGACTTCCTTTTTATTGTCATTCAAATGTGAACTTTACAGCACAGATAAGAACGAAATTTTGTTACATAAGCTCATGGTAGTGCGGGATAAAAAAGCAATAAGGTGCATATATAAATAGATAAATATATATATAAATAATATATATATATATATATATATATATATATATATATATATATATATATATATATATATATATATATATATATATATATATATATATATAATAAATAAATATATATAAATATATATAAATAAATAAATAGATTACTGTACAGATAAATATATGGCACATTTTCACATGCGTCCACGTTTATGGATATATGTAATATTGTCTTTTTTATTCCAGCGAGTTAATCCATTTTGGGGGGAGTTGAGGGGATAATTTAATTATTTTGCGTTTAAGAGTTGTTGGACACATCTGAATTAATTAGTCGTGATCTGAACACAGACATGTGCAACAAACAACCGTACAGGATGCAAACGCAAATGACACACAGAAACTATTTACCAAACTAGGTATTTCCTCCTTTGGAGAAGTAAATCTTTACACCAGCCCTCATTTTTCGCTCTCAATACTTTATTTTCTTGCCCGCATTCCCACTCTCTCATTTCTCAGACGCTTTCTAGGATTTTATGACATTCTGCCAAGAGACACTAATAAATACAGTAGACAGAATCTGGCTGTAGAGAATCAGTATACATAGGGAAGTGTAAGAAAGGAATACAAAGAAACTTGAACGAAAAAGGAAAGACAGGAAGAAAAAGCTGTACATTTTCAGAAGAATCTACACAGCCCATCTACACATTAGATAAACTGGGGGGGGGGGGGGGTTGCAAAGGCATACACAACTCCATACATCTTTAAAACAACACACTTTGTCTGCAGTGCTGGGAATCACAGAGCAGAGACTAACTGTGTGCTAGCAATGTCGTCATGGCACCAGCAGTAACAATTTATGCCATAATTGTTGCGCTGAATCTCAGGACATGGATCTGTATACTACATTTCCCGGAGTGTACCAGTAGCAGCAAACAGGTGATTGTCATCTAATCAGTCATCACGGCTGATGTAGAGCACTTGGGAAGGACTGGGGGAAAGCTCAGTCAGTCACACAAAAAAACTTCGGAGGTAAGAAGCTCCAAGTCTGTTCATGGCTTTAGTCCAAAGACACCAATTATCGGTGAAAAGTTTTCTTTGCTTTCATGGTGTTTGAAATGTTGCTTAATAAGGTGAAGTTTGTTTACCTGCTGTGTGATATGTGAATGCTGCAGCACTGCAACATTTATTTAATTAAATTTGTGTTAAATTAGTTTGTATAAAGATATTACATTTTTGAGTTTAGAAAACAAAAACTATATAATACAGGGGTAAAAATGTTACAATTCGGTTAAATGGTAAAACTTTACTAAAAAGTCTTATTTTTCTTCATTTAATTTTTTTAAATTTATTTATTTTTTTGTCCTGTCCAGCTACTCAGGCAAATCATATTGTTGATGTAGATGCCCATATCGGCTGTACAGATTTACTTTTACAAAGGAGAAGTGTGGGATACTTCTCTTGTTGTCCTATTTGTATTTGACTTTATTTAATGGCTTTATATAATTTGGCACAGGAGGGGAAGGAAAGAGAAAAAAAGGAAGACAGAGGGGGAAATTGTGGGAACAAGAGGGAGATAAGACACAGAGACAACAACAACAAACACAACACTAACAATAACAACCACAACAACAGAACAACATCAGCAAATACGTTATGTACAAATATGATACAAAAAGTGATAGCAAAGAAGCAGTTAGTGAAGTAAATATTAACAACACAGATATGACAATGAACATTACACTACAAATGGAGCAATACAAATACCAATAGCAATAGCACTATTGATAATGAATAATAACATTACCTCTATTATCAACAATACAATTGTTTCAAATACAGCAATACATATATGTAATGGTAACTTGAATTACAAAAAAAGGCAGATAAATGGAGGGTGAAGAAAGATAAGCAAACTGTATTAATCTTATAGATTGTTATAGTAACAATAGGTTAAGCTTTGTCAGTGTGCCGTGTGTTACAAAGTTTCTCCTAGGGGGACAACGTTAATATATGTTTGATGAAACGTGATTATATGCGTGACTGTATGTAAGCATATGTGCTTGTATATGTACAGTATGTGTATATGTATGTTTCTACAGTGAGTGTGTTAACTTTGAGTCTGTAGGTATGTACTGTTATTGTGTATGTATGTGGGAGCGTAGGTACCTATGTGTGCGTGTATGTACAGTATGTATGTATGTATACATGTATGAATAATTGTGTGTATGTGAGTATATATGTGTATTTGTATGTACAATATATTTGTCTCCCAGTATGTGAGGGAGCCAGAGTATGGCCCCAGCCACCCAGAGAGCCCTACCAAAAGGGACCCCCACGCAGCCAGGCCAGCTAGCGACAGGAACCCCAGAGTTGGGTCCACCGTGCTGCCCGAAAGGGCCAGCAGCATTACATAGACAGACGCACCAGGCAAAGGACAAGGCACGGGAAAAGCAGGGGACAGCCAGCCCCCAAGCCAGCAAGAGACCACACCCCAATTTCTTCATTTAATTTATCCATCCATCCATCCATCTTCTTCCGCTTATCCGAGGTCAGGTCGCGGGGGCAGCAGCTTAAAGGCCTACTGAAACCCACTACTACCGACCACGCAGTCTGATAGTTTATATATCAATGATGAAATCTTAACATTATAACACATGCCAATACGGCCGGGTTAACTTATAAAGTGACATTTTAAATTTGCCGCTAAACTTCCGGTTCGAAACGCCTCTGAGGATGACGTATGCGTGTGACGTAGCCCGGCGAACACGGGTATGCCTTCCACATTGAAGCCGATATGAAAAAGCTCTGTTTTCATTTCATAATTCCACAGTATTCTGGACATCTGTGTTCGTGAATCTGTTTCAATCATGTTCATTGCATTATGGAGAAGGAAGCCAAGCAAGCAAAGAAGAAAGTTGTCGGTGCGAAATGGACGTATTTTTCGAACGTAGTCAGCCACAACAGTACACAGCCGGCGCTTCTTTGTTTACATTCCCGAAAGATGCAGTCAAGATGGAAGAACTCGGATAACAGAGACTCTAACCAGGAGGACTTTTGATTTGGATACACAGACGCCTGTAGGGAACTGGGACAACACAGACTCTTACCAGGATTACTTTGATTTGGATGACAAAGACGCAGACGTGCTACTGTGAGTATGCAGCTTTGGCTTTTTTTTGCGTATGTACGTAACTTTTTTAAAATATATAAGCTTTATGAACCTTGGGTTAGGTGAACGGTCTTTTGGGCTGAGTGATTGTGTGTGTTGATCATGTGTTTGAATTGTATTGGCGTGTTCTATGGAGCTAGGAGCTAGCAGAGGAGCTAGGAGCTAGCATAACACGTACCGTACCGTACGTGCGCGTCACGTACATAACTTTTTAAAAATATATAAGCTTTATGAACCTTGGGTTAGGTGAACGGTCTTTTGGGCTGAGTGATTGTGTGTGTTGATCAGGTGTTTGAATTGTATTGGCGTGTTCTATGGAGCTAGGAGCTAGCAGAGGAGCTAGGAGCTAGCATAACAAACACGCAGGTGTTATTATGCAGGATTAATTTGTGGCATATTAAATATAAGCCTGGTTGTGTTGTGGCTAATAGAGTATATATATGTCTTGTGTTTATTTACTGTTGTAGTCATTCCCAGTTGAATATCAGGTACCGTGAGTATGCAGCCTTGGCTGCTAAACATTCGATAACTTGACCGTATGTGCGCGTCACGTACGTAACTTTTTAAAAATATATAAGCTTTATGAACCTTGGGTTAGGTAAACGGTCTTTTGGGCTGAGTGATTGTGTGTGTTGATCAGGTGTTTGTATTGTATTGGCGTGTTCTATGGAGCTAGGAGCTAGCAGAGGAGCTAGGAGCTAGCATAACAAACACGCAGGTGTTTTTATGCAGGATTAATTTGTGGCATATTAAATATAAGCCTGGTTGTGTTGTGGCTAATAGAGTATATATATGTCTTGTGTTTATTTACTGTTGTAGTCATTCCCAGCTGAATATCAGGTCACCCCCGGCTCTCACAGCATCTTCCCTATCTGAATAGCTTCAACTCCCCACTAGTCCTTCACTTGCACTTTACTCATCCACAAATCTTTCATCCTCGCTCAAATTAATGGGGAAATTGTCGCTTTCTCGGTCCGAATCTCTCTCACTTCATGCGGCCATCATTGTAAACAATAGGGAACTTTGCGTATATGTTCAACTGACTACGTCACGCTACTTCCGGTAGGTGCAAGCCTTTTTTTTGTCAGATACCAAAAGTTGCAATCTTTATCGTCGTTGTTCTATACTAAATCCTTTCAGCAAAAATATGGCAATATCGCGAAATGATCAAGTATGACACATAGAATAGATCTGCTATCCCCGTTTAAATAAAAAAAATTCATTTCAGTAGGCCTTTAAGCAGGGAAGCCCAGACTTCCCTCTCAACAGCCACTTCGTCCAGCCCCTCCCGGGGGATCCCGAGGCGTTCCCAGGCTAGCCGTGAGAGAAAAGCTCATGACCATAGGTGAGGATGGGAACGTAGCTCGACCGGTAAATTGAGAGCTTTGCCTTCCGGCTCAGTTCCTTCTTCACCACAACGGATCGATACAGTGTCCGCATTACTGAAGATGCCGCACAAATCCGCCTGTCGATCTCACAATCCACTCTTCCCTCACTCGTGAACAAGACTCCGAGGTACTTGAACTCCTCCACTTGGGGCAAGATCTACTCCCCAACCCGGAGATGGCACTCCACCTTTTTCCGGGCGAGTACCATGGACTCAGACTTGGAGGTGCTGATTCCCATCCCAGTCGCTTCACACTCAGCTGCGAACCAATCCAGTGAGAGCTCAAGATCTTGGCCAGATGAAGCCATCAGGACCACATCATCTGCAAATAGCAGAGACCTAATCCTGCAGCCACCAAACCAGATACCCTCAACGCCCTGACTGCGCCTAGAAATTCTGTCCATAAAAGTTATGAACAGAATCGGTGACAAAGGGCAGCCTTGGCGGAGTCCAACCCTCACTGGAAACGGGTCCGACTTACTGCCGGCAATGCGGACCAAGCTCTGATACTGATTATACAGGGAGCGGACCGCCACAATAAGACAGTCCGTTACCCCATACTCTCGGAGCACTCCCCACATGACTTCCCGGCGTACACGGTCGAATGCCTTCTTCAAGTCCACAAAGCACATGTAGACTGGTTGGGCAAACTCCCATGCACCCTCAAGGACCCTGCAGAGAGTATAGAGCTGGTCCACAGTTCCACGACCAGGACGAAAACCACACTGTCTCTCCTGAATCCGAGGTTTGACTATCCGGTGTAGTCTCCTCTCTAGTACACCTGAATAGACCTTACCGGGAAGGCTGAGGAGTGTGATCCCACGATAGTTGGAACACACCCTACGGTTCCCCTTCTTAAAGAGAGGAACCACCACCCCGGTCTGCCAATCCAGAGGTACCGCCCCCAATGTCCACGCGATGTTGCAGAGTCTTTTCAACCAAGACAGCCCCACAGCATCCAGAGCCTTAAGGGACTCCGGGCGGGTCTCATCCACCCCCGGGGCCTTGCCACCGAGGAGGTTTTTAACTACCTCGGCAACCTCAGCCCCAGAAATAGAAGAGCCCACCACAGATGCCCCAGGCACTGCTTCCTCATAGGAAGACGTGCTGGTAGGATTGAGGATGTCTTCGAAGTATTCCCTCCACCGATCCACAACATCCGCAGTTGAGGTCAGCAGAACACCATCCCCACCATACACGGTGTTGACATTTCACTGCTTCTCCTTCCTGAGGCGGCGGATGGTGGTGCAGAATCGCTTCGAAGCCATCCGGAAGTCGTTTTCCATGGCTTCCCCGAACTCCTCCCATGTCCGAGTTTTTGCCTCTGCGACCGCTGAAGCCGCACACCGCTTGGCCTGTCGGTACCTGTCTGCTGCCTCTGAAGTCCTATGAGCCAAAAGAGCCCAATAGGACTCTTTCTTCAGCTTGACGGCATCCCTCACAGCTGGTGTCCACCAGCGGGTTCTAGGATTACCGCCGCGACAAGCAACAACCCCCTTGCGGCCACAGCTCCAATCGGCCGCCTCGACAATAGAGGTACGGAACATCGTCCACTCGGACTCAATGTCCAGCGCCTCCCCCGTGACATGTTAAAAGTTCTTGCGGAGGTGGGAATTGAAACTCTCTGACAGGAGACTCTGCCAGGCGTTCCCAGCAAACCCTCACAAAGCGTTTGGGCCTGCAAGGTCTGTCCGGCATCCTCCTCCCCCACCATCGCAGCCAACTCACCACCAGGTGGTGATCTGTAGAAAGCTCTGCCCCTCTCTCCACCAGAGTGTCCAAAACATAAGACCGCAAATCCGATGACACAACTACAAAGTCGATCATGGAACTGCGGCCTAGGGTGTCCTGGTGCCAAGTGCACATATGGACACCCTTATGCTTGAACATGGTGTTTGTTATGGACAATCTGTGACAAGCACAAAAGTCCAATAACAAAACACCACTCGGTTTCAGATCCGGGCGGCCATTCTTCCCAATCACGCCTCTCCAGGTTTCACTGTCGTTGCCAACATGAGCGTTGAAGTCCCCCAGTAGAACGAGGGAATCACCCGGGGGAGCACTCTCCAGTACTCCCTCGAGTGAATCCAAAAAGGGTGGGTACTCTTGAGTTGCCGTTTGGCGCATAAGCACAAACAACAGTATGTCCCCCCACCCGAAGACGGAGGGAAGCTACACTCTCGTCCACTGGGTTGAACTCCAACGTGCAGGCTTAGAACCGGGGGGGAAACAAGAATTTCCACCCCAGCCCGTCGCCTCTCACTCCTGGCAACGCCTGAGTGGAAGAGAGACTAGCCCCTCTCAACAGAACTGGTTCCAGAGCCCTTGCTGTGCGTCGAAGTGAGTCCGACTATATCTAGCCGGAACTTCTCCACCTCACGCACTAGCTCAGGCTCCTTACCCCCCAGCGAGGTGACGTTCCACGTCCCAAGAGCTAGCTTATGTAACAGAGCATCGGACCGCCAAGTACACTGCCTTCGGCTGCTGCCCAGCTCACACTGCACCCGACCTCTATGGCACCTGCTATGGGTGGTGAGCCCATTGGAGGGGGGACCCACGTTGCCTTTTCGGGCTGTGCCCGGCCGGGCCCCATGGGGACAGGCCCGGCCACCAGGCGCTCACCATCGTGCCCCACCTCCGGGGCTGGCTCCAGAGGGGGTCCCGGTGACCCGCGTCCGGGCGAGGGAAATCTGGGTCCTTTGTTTGTGTTCTTCATAGTGGTCTTCGAGCTGCTCTTTGTCTGATCCCTCACCTAATTCATTTAATTTAAAAGGCTTCAAATGTGGACACTTTATGACATTAGTTTTTGTGCTATTTAAAATGCTTACGTTTTTTATTTAATTAATTTCTTTAATGCTTTGTCTCTGTCTTTAAAGGTTTACATCCTATTGAAATGAAGTCACCAACCAACCAACAAAAAGAAAAAGAAAAGTATTTGAATTGGAACTTAAATTGAGTTGTCCTTGTGTTCTTTGGAGGAAGAAAGAGGTAGACTTGACATTTCCTTTTTGACTGTAGTGGTAACATTGTTAAAGCAATTAAAAGACTCACTGCAATAAATGTTGCTATGACTAACGATGACATATTACACAAAAGGGCTGCAACAACGTCTGTGGAGACAATCCTGTCTCGGGGGTCTACAGACAATCCTTTCGACTTCATGCTTAGTTTGTGCTCTGCCAAGGACTTTCAAGTGTGGGACCTTATACAAAGACAGTTGTGTGCCTTTCCAAATAATTTCCGATCAACTGAATTTACCACAGGTGGACTCCAATTAAGCTGTAGGAAAATCTCAACGATGATTAGTTGAAACAGGAAACTTTAGCATATCAATATGTGGAAATGAATTATGGACTGGGTAAAGCAAATAAGTCACTGTACAAATATGATTCAGTTTAAGTGGCTATTCAAACCACAAGTGTTTACAAAGCACAAGGAAGAAGAATTGTGTTAAATGTATTGAACTTATTTAAAATAAGATTATCTCATAAAGTGAATCATAACTAACTTAACTATTTATTACCAGAACTGTTGTATTTAGAAATACTTGATGTAAATTGTGTTACAAATTGAGAACAAGAAGTATTAATCAATCAAAGTTTATTTATACAGCCCTTAATCACCAGTGTCTCAGATGCGGGTGTTCGGTGCAATGGATGCCAAGTGGATACAGTTAATAATGTAAGACCAGCAGGGGAACCTCTTGCATGTAGACACGTTGCAGTGCAGTAAACATATGTGGTAGTAATTGCTATGAAGTGGAAAAAGTGTAGGATTAAATTAGCCTTGCTTTTTCCTACTCCTTTTCGGACATGGTTGTAAAGAGAAATGGAAAACATGTGATGTATCATATTGAAACACTGTTTACATGTTTGAAATAAACTAAATAGGCTAACATAACAGAATGTGGAAAAGGTAAAGCACTGTGAATACTTTCTGGATGCACTGTACATCATACAGCCAGCAATGTAATTAGAGTGAGACTTCAACTTCTGACCCGGCATCTCAAGTATTGTTACAACAGATGGACACAATGACTCATTAATTCATTAACTGGCTGTACAGAATTCTGTCAATTGGAATTATTGTAATCTATTAATTCCTGCGTTATAAGCAAATGAGGCAACATAGAGTGCACTACTTGGCCGTAACGGGCCGTGGAGTCAGTTTCAACCAGTCCAAAGCAGAACAACATGACATCATGGAAGCGCAGCAACATTCACACAGACCTCTGTTATGGCACAACATCTCTGAGCCACCATACTCCGCTCAATGTAGAGTAGTTGAAAACATTCAGACAAATCTAATGAAGAATAATATTAAAACAAAAAACAACACTTATTAATCATTCATTTTCCCACTAGTGATACATGTACACCCAATATCTCTGTGGTGGGTTCCTTCAGTGACATACAATACATTAATCAATTCCAAATACAATATATATAGGATCAGCAATATGCTGTTGAGTCATGCAGCAGTAAAAGCTCAGCAGCCCCAAGATTGTATTTGAGTTTCACCAGCTGACTGGAGTTGGGTCAGTCCCATCATGCAGTGCATGGTGAAAACATGTGGTAAGACTGCTGTTTATATTAGAGCTCTAATCAGCCTCCCTGGAGAACAAATTCAGATCTAGGCCACTGAGCAGTTTGGAGGAGTGGTTGTGACTGCCTGTTTTCCTGTGTTTCAGGTCACCTGGCTTTTTTTGCAGTCTACATTTTGTAGGATCAAAATAAAATTCCCTAACTTTTCCAGCCGTCAACTTTGTCCAAACGTTCAGTGTTTACTACGAACAAGTAGCTGAACTGCAAAACGTGTGAACAGAGCCCCAAATCCTGTCCCCACTACACAAGACTCCTGAAGGGCCCCTCATTTAACCCTAAATCCAACAACATTTGATGCCAGCTTTTTAAAACACATGTAAAAACCTTAATTAGGTTTCTGACTCTCAATAATATATATTTTTTAAAACTAATCAGTTTTTTTTTTTACATAAAAATGCCAGAATATGAATTTAGATAATCATATAGTATAACCTGTAATTATTCACTTAAATATGATTATACATCTGTAAAGTTTTCCTCTACTTCAGAGTGTACGGTAAAGATACATGTAGGATTATCAGTGGATAATATGAATCATAATAATACATTATTATAATTATAATTATTATATTAAGTTAAGTCTTCTCCTGTCTTTAAAAACTAATGACACCTTTGTTTCTAACTTAAATCTTGGGTATTTGAACGCACCATAGTTGTGGGCAATGATATGTAAAAGTGAAACTACGTAACTTTCTCCTACGCTGCCACAGGTAGCTTTACTATATTTTTACCTTTCTTCTACTTGTCCGAAAATGCCGGTGCTGTGTGTGAATGCTTAAAGGTGAGTTTGGATGATGTTATGACTAGGGGTGTCAAATTATCGCATAAATTAAATTAATTAATTACAGTAATATTTATATGTGTGTATATATATATATATATATATATATATATATATATATATATATATATATATATATATATATATATATATATATATATATATATATATATATATATATATACATATATATATATATATATATATATAGTAGGGCTGTCAAAGTTAACGGCGATAACTTTAACGCGCGATTAACATTTTGAGCCACAGGCTCGAAAATAGTTAGCAGAACTGCACAAAGAAAGGGGGACCTTATGGAAATATCAGATCCAAAGCCATGGCAAGTTGTTCTCCGGACAAGACAAGGCTTTTTTAACTTTTTAACTTCAATCGTCGTGAGATGATATCATTGGAGCAAACGCTCCTGGGGGGAATCAATGCTTATAGAGATGAGGAGCTTCACGTCAGTGTTTACATTACAGTTAAGTGCATTTATAACACAAAATTTAGATTGTTACTCAAACTGCTTTAGTAAGATGGAATAAAAGCTCAGCAGAAACAAAGACGGTAGAAAGGAAGTTTAAAGTCACTTTTATCTGAGATTTTCGTCAAAACCTGTCAAGTCTTTTCTCATACCAATCACACACGTCCGGTTGGCGGCTTCACAATAATAGCGCTACGCTTCACATTCGGTCTAACCAACAAAAAAATCGTCTTACAATACGATCATGCTATTCTGTTATTCTGTGATATTTCTACCTAAATAAATGTGTTCTGGCAGATTTAAATTGTTTTGTAATGGCAGCGGTAATATGAAGGAGGAAGACTGTCTTTGAACAAACTCGTCTTATTCTTCGCTACCACTGTGACTAGGTTTATTACTGCAGGCATGCCTGCCACTGCCCTCTGCAGCACAAATCTGGTAATTACAGTTCACTACACAATATTACCATCACAATGGTATATTTTTTGATATCCTGTTCTGATTGATAGTCAGCAATTGCGGAATGTTTAACAGGCTGAATAATACATTTTATTAATAAGTAGGTAAAGAAGGTTAAAATATTGTTATGCAGAGATATGAATGCAATTAACTTGCACTACTGTGCAGACGTTTGGGGCAATGATTACATAAGAACCCTATATCCACTCATCCCCCCTTTAGAAGAAAGCAATAAGGGTCATTCATAAGACAGGTTATTGGGATCACACAAATACATTTTTCTTACATTCAAAACTATTGACATTTCAAGATCTTGTGGAACTACAAACAGTACTGTGGAGGGGGGGTGTGGCCTGCGGACCTGCAGCGAAGCGGGGTGTTCCAGGACTGGCTTCGAGATCAGCGACAGGTGCATAGATGGCCCACCTGGGCCTGCTTATCTAATCACCTGTCGCTCTGTTAAAAGGCAGCAGCCAAGGGAGAAGAGAGGTGGCAGAGCTGGAGCGAGAGCACGAGCAAGAGACAGAGAGACACACAGACAATTGCTGGGAAGCAGAAACAGACTCTATTGAAAAATAAAACAGTGTTGTAACCCTAATCCGGGCTCGTGTGGAGATGTTTGGTGTTCCGAGGAACCCCGAGGAGGGAAACCTCTACAAGTACAAATCACATATAAAGCAAAAAACGATTCACTGCCTGGAAATGTGCAAACGATTTTAAATGAAAGGGAAGTGAGTTATAAACTAAGGGGTAATTTCACCCATGAAATTCAGAATGTACGCACAACACAAATAAGCGTCTGTGTTTCAATATCTTGGGTTAAACCAGGGGTGCCCATTACGTCGACCGCAAGCTACCGGTCGATCGCAGAAGGTATGTCAATCGACCGCCAGCCAGGCATTGAAAAAATAGACCTAAAAATGAGCGATCATAAATATTCACGATGACGTCCCTTTCGTCACTTGATTGACATTCAAGGCACCCGATGATCTTGTGAAATGATGCTGGCTGCTGCGAGCTCAGTGTGAAGGAAAAAAAGACCGCCAGGAAGGCAAGAAACGGTATATGTTTCAACCTTAACACCTGTCAAAAGCCCAAAGACTGACCGCACAGTTCCTGTCTCCACAATAAAAGTGCTGCTCCATCCTGCCTGCGCTAACAAAATAAGAGTCTCCGAAAGCTAGTGCAAACAAGCTAGCAAGCCACGGACTTTGCCGTCAATGTATTTATTGTAAAGTGTATAAAAACGAGTATGGAAGCTGGACAAATAACATCCCAAAACCAACCACTCCAATGTGGTATTGGACGGAAAGTAGGACTTTTTTTCTCCTCCACAATGTAAAATCAAAAATGTGGAAGTTGTCAGCACGACTGTGAATCTTGTCTAATTCCAATCAATGCAAGTCATCAGAATCAGGTAACACACCAACTTATATTCTCGTCTTCATGAAAGAAAGGAATAAAGGAACAATATAAATTATATATATATATTATGTATATGTGTACATGTATATATTTGAGGTAGATCACCCTGACTTGGTCATTTAAAAAGTAGTTCACCTGTTGAAAAAGTGTGGACACCCCTGGGTTAAACTATGGAACAGTTTGAATGCGGAATTAAAAGAATGTCCAACTTACGGATCTGCGCAATTCTGCCTATAAAGCCCTTAAAAAAACATCCAAACACCTCCATTTAAGTTTTATATAAAAACCCCAAAACTAGTGAAGTTGTGACGCTGTGTAAATCATAAATAAAAACAGAATACAATGATTCGCAAATCCTTTTTAACTTATATTCAATTGAATGCACTGCAAAGACAATATAAAACATTGAATTAATGTTCGGACTGAGAAACAATTTTTTTGTGCAAATAATCATTCATTTAGAATTTAATGGCAGCAACACATTGCAAAAAAGTTGGCACAGGGGCATTTTTACCACTGTTTTACATGGCCTTTCCTTTTAACAACACTCAGTAAATGTTTGGGAACTGAGGAGACACATTTTTTAAGCTTTTCAGGTGGAATTCTTTCCCATTCTTGCTCGACGTACAGCTGAAGTTGTTCAACAGTCAGGGGTCTCAATGTGGTATTTTACGCTTCATATCGCGCAACACATTTTCAATGGGAGACAGGTCTGGACTACAGGCAGGCCAGTCTAGTACCTGCACTCTTTTGCTACGAAGCCACGCTGTTGTAACTTGTGCGGAATGTGGCTTGGCATTGTCTTGCTGAAATAAGCAGGGGCGTCCGTGAAAAAGACGTTGCTTTAATGGCAACATATATTGCTCTAAAACTGGTATGTACCTTTCAGCATTAATGGTGCCTTCACAGATGTGTAAGTTACCCATGCCTTGGGCACTAATACACCCCCATACTATCACAGATGCTGGCTTTTGAACTTTGTGCCTATAACAGTCCGGATGGTTATTTTCCTCTTTGGTCCGCAGGACACGACGTCCACAGTTTCCAAAAACAATTTGAAATGTGGACTCGTCAGACCACAGAACACTTTTCCACTTTGTATCAGTCCATCTTAGATGAGCTCAGGCCCAGCTAAGCCGGCAGCGTTTCTGGGTGTTGTTGATAAATGGCTTTGGCTTTGCATAGTAGAGTTTCAACTTGCACTTACAGATGTAGCGACAAACTGTAGTTACTGACAGTGGTTTTCGGAAGAGTTCTTGAGCCCATGTGGTAATATCCTTTACACACTGATGTCGCTTTTTGATGCAATACCGCTTGAGGGATTGAAGGTCACGGGCATTCAATGTTACGTGCAGTGATTTTTTCAGATTCTCTGAAACTTTTGATGATATTACGGACCGTAGATGGTGAAATCCCTAAATTCCTTGCAATAGCTGGTTGAGATATGTTGTTCTTAAACTATTCGACAATTTGCTCATGCATTTGTTCACAAAGTGGTGACCCTCGCCCCATCCTTGTTTGTGAATGACTGAGCATTTCATGGAAGCTGCTTTTATACCCAATCATGGCACCCACCTGTTCCCAATTAGCCGGTTCACCTGTGGGATGTTTCAAGTAAGTGTTTTATGAGCATTCCTCAACTTTCTCAGTCTTGTTTGCCACATGTGCCAGCTTTTTTGAAACATGTTGCAGGCATCAAATTCCAAATGAGGTAATTTTTGAAAAAAATAACAAAGTTTAGCAGTTCGAACGGTAGGTATCTTGTTTTTGCAGTCTATTCGATTGAATATAAGTTGAAAATGATTTGCAAATCATTGTATTCTGTTTTTATTTACGATTTACACAAAGTGCCAACTTCACTGGTTTTGGGTTTTGTACATGATGTAAGTATATATGTAAAGTTGTAACGGGCACAATTACAATAACGTTTAATATTTACGCATTTTGATCAATTTAAGCATGCGTTAATTCAAAAAATGCATCACGTTTGCTTTTTTTTTTTTTCATCACTGATTATCACTCACTGCAGACTTCATGGGAGCCAAAAACCATAATAAAAAATCACTTACTGTGGACTGACTGCAGTCATTATGATGCAGACTGCTGGGATGTTCATATATTCCCATTTAGATGAAAAATGTCTCATAATCCACACAAAGAAACGGGGCGGGGTACAGGGGGGAACAAGTGCCTGTATGTGTCATCTTTGCCAGTTTCGGGTCCTAAATGGCTGTCAAAGTGTACCAACTTGCCAGAATACCTACTCGGACGTCTCATGTCCAGGTGAGATGCATGATTTATAATCTACAATAAACTTACAGGGAGCAGGGAAACGAGGAAGCAGCAGCCCACTCGATGATGTAAACATAGGGACACACAGAAGTGATCACGGCGCTGCTATAAATTGTTCGACTACGTTAGAGCTCATAATAATAATATTACTAATAGTTGGTTAATATTAAAATCCAGAAATTGTTGTATTGAAGTATTGTTGGCGCTTTTTGAATGGTTATTTATTTGATTTTATGGACGAAATAGAGGAGCTCCCATTGGCTGCGCTGTAAGCGGACTTGTATTTACTTGTATTTACAAATTAGAATATATATAGCCCTAGAATACATAGCATACAAAAAAAATCCATCTATCATCATGTCTTTCATGATGATTGTGAATGATACGCAAAATTCCAAAAAAAGTGCAGTTCCCCTTTAAATTAAGGATTTTTCTCAGCATTTTACTTTAGGTGAGATCAAAAAAAGAGCTTAATTATAGATAATGGCAATTTTGTTAATTGTGTGAATTGTTCAAAGTTAGGTTTGCTGCTACCCAGGTGGAATGAACCATTCCCGATTTTTGATAGGGGTTGTGTCACATTCTGCTATTGTAGTTTGTAGCATTACTTCAAGATGCGGAGACATAGTTATTGGGTCAAATAATTAAGTTCTTTATTTGACCACAAGAGGTACTAGCAAGTAGCAGCATTAGTCAAAAACCATGTGAGTCTCTAAAGTTAAAAAATGCGCCAGCATGGTAAAATTGCAGCCTAAAGTGTCACACGGGAACCCAATACAAAATAACAGTCTCAATCAGGAAAAAAAAGGAGGAAACACAAGGGAACCCTAACCAAAGTCACATGGAAATGGACATATAGGTACTTACATTTGATTAAAGCAAGCTTATTATTGAAATTTTGTTTGAACATTTATGACGTCTTTTTATTACCTATATCTTTAAATGTCAGAAAAAAAATCCTCAAATTTTACAAAAGCCCAACCCTGGGCTTGGCAGAACAATCAGATCTAGGTCTAGTTCAAATCCTAGGGCAAAAGTTATAATAAATAGCTTGTCACCAGCATTTGGACTAGATCAATCTAAGTCAATGAACAAGAACTGATGAAGCCTGCTCGGATGAGAGGCGAAGCGTCTTCTAAGACAAACTAAACAGTCAAGTTGTGATCAATCTAATGCCCTGAGAATGTGTAATTACGTGACTGTTCATACTGTTGTATGTTCAGATGTTTTACAGTACTAGTCTCGTTTTAATCATGCCTTTTAGGGGGAGGCACCATTGCACACACATTTCACCTTAACTAATGAATTGTAAGTGTCGCGTTCAGGACAGGTGAACCGCATCCACTGTTCGTTGGGAAGAGCGAAACATGCTTTCATGTGAGAGTCTTCAGTGACACTGGAAAAAGTAATCGCTCATATTTGCTTTTTTTTAAAAGACTCGCAAAGTTGCTAAGTTGGCAACACTGATCCTTCCTGTGACATCTTCTTATTCTCTGGCAGACCGGGAGCGTACGAGGTATGTTAAAAAGCGGTGGTACCATTCACAAACAATCCCGTTATATTGTGCTAATGAGTGCGGGTGTCCCGTCACAAACAAATAAATGAACGTATGGGAAACATTGGACAGTGACTGAAAATAGAAGTTTGCTCTAACCAACCTTGTCAGCAGTGAGCTCTCTAATTTTGATGATCTGAACCCTGAACTTCATGAGCAGAGCTTCGAGGACCATGCACTTGTCCTTCCAGTCCTCCTGACTCATGGTCTCCTCGCCTTCTGCCATACTGCTTGGTCTCTGGAAAACACATTGACACATTGACAACTGACGTCACACTTAAATTAAATTAAAGACCTACATCTATTTCAACAACCACATCCAACATATCAGAGATACTTTTACCATTTTTGGCATTTATTTACTGAATAAAATGTAATGTAATGGTTTTAGCAAAAAGGGCTTTTGGGGGTTATTTTGCAGTAGCCAGCACCTATTCACTGGTTTAAATGTAACTTAGATAATGGGTTGCACTATGTGAAGCGCTTTGAGTCACAAAAGAAAAGCGCTATATAAATAGAATCCGGTTCATTTCACTTCACTGAGGTAGAGCCCAGCTGGACCAGTGCGGGCAGTGGGTTTTTTATGTCGTTGTGGCTTGTACAGCCCTTTGAGACACTTGTGATTTAGGGCTATATAAATAAACATTGATTGATTGATTGATATAAAAATAACTAAAAATGTGTTGAAAAATAAACAAGTGATTCAATTATAAATAAAGATTTCTACACATAGAAGTAATCATCAACTTAAAGTGCCCTCTTTGGGGATTGTAATAGAGATCCATCTGGATTCATGAATTTAATTCTAAACATTTCTTCACAAAAAAAGAAATCTTTAACATCAATATTTATGGAACATGTCCACAAAAAATCTAGCTGTCAAAACTGAATATTGCATTGTAATGAATGGAATAGCCTACTTGATTTGATGTTCAGTTTATGAACTTACATTCATATTTTGTTGAAGTATTATTCAATAAATATATTTATAAAGGATTTTTGAATTGTTGCTATTTTTAGAATATTAAAAAAAAAATCTCACGTACCCCTTGGCATACCTTCAAGTACCCCTAGGGGTACACGTACCCCCATTTGAGAACCACTGTCCTAGCATATTGTAATATATTTACATTTACACATAAGCGACTTTACATTTACCTTAGCACTGTGTTCAGCAGGCCCGGCCCTAACCAATCTGGCGCCCTAGGCAAGATTTTAGGTGGCGCCCCCCCACATCGGCAGTGAAGTGTATATACTCACAAGAAACCGAATAGCTTTGTCTTTGACCTTTTTTTTTACTTAAAGAAAGCTAATTAACAATCACAATAGTTAACAAGATAAAAAATAAATAAATAAATAAATGAATACAAAAAATAAAAAATGAATATCTAACAATTTATTGTCATCATTACAGTGAAATGCTGAATAGCAGAATGTAAAGTAACAGTATAATATATTATATGAGGGACGGCGTGGCGAAGTTGGTAGAGTGGCCGTGCCAGCAATCGGAGGGTTGCTGGTTACTGGGGTTCAATCCCCACCTTCCACCATCCTAGTCATGTCCGTTGTGTCCTTTGGCAAGACACTTCACCCTTGCTCCTGATGGCTGCTGGTTAGCGCCTTGCATGGCAGCTCCCGCCATCAGTGTGTGAATGGGTGAATGTGGAAATACTGTCAAAGCGCTTTGAGTACCTTGAAGGTAGAAAAGCGCTATATAAGTATAACCCATTTATCATTATTTATTTATCATTTATCAACCCTGGGTTTTCAGCGCTGTCGCTGGAAAACAGATAAAAGAAAACGATGGATGAGAATCTTTGATAGCAGACGAATATGCTAGGAATGGAGGCTTTATCCTCTATGCAGTAACCTCTCATTACCAGACTGGCGTCTGAGCAAAGTGACTGCAAACATGTGTGGAGAAAGTCATAAAGTGGCTTCCACGGGCGTATTTCTGTATATTTCTTTGCTGTGGTAAACACTGATGATGGCCAGGAAGAGCACTAGTTCTTGGACGAGACTCTAGGAACGTTCATTCTCTTTACTTGTACTTTCCATAATGACGGACACACTATATATTTACAATGTGCTTATATTTGTCATTTTAGACGAAATAAGGACGTGGATGGCGGATGTGAGGCTGTGTAACCCCTAAGCCATGCTTGTTTTCTTTCTGCTTCATGGCCCTTTTTATGCCTGTTCCGTTTATCTAACTTCCTGTCGGTCAGATTGACAGTATTGAGATTCTATTTGAAAACAATTATGTGTTTGGGTTTAGACTGGATCAACTATTAATCACAACAATGGGCATTCAAATCCATAAAAAAATATTTCTGTATTTTTTGGTAACATTTTACAAAAATACAATGATATAGTTCGACATTTATAGTTTTTACTTGTTCAGACAACAGTTCACAAGAACTCTACTTTAAATATACACATACTGGAAAACTGTATAAAAAAATCTTTCAATAGCCTACTGTACTAGCTGCTCTATAACGGCTTGTTGTTACGACACCAGCTGGTACCAATGTTAAACTGACGTATGCTGTCATAAATACGTATATATATATATACATTTTTTACTGAGAAGCCAAACATTACAATCACAAAATCCCTTTTTTTTAAATCCAATACAACCGTGTAGTCATTCATGTCAAGACATTTGATCAGTTTGCAGACTTACCTAATGAAAATATGATAGAACGCCACTTCGCGACATGTCAACGCCAGCTTCAATAAACTTTAAATATTCCCGTTTAACAATTTCAACTTAAAAAGACAACATATTTGTCCACTTTCCGAAGAGTTTTAGGCAAACGTTGGGAATGGGTTGGCGAGTCTGTGTGGTTTTGTCAAACACATCCAATCACAACTTTAGTGGGCGTGTCACTGTGTGGGGGAATTGCGACGTCTGTTTGATTGACGTAGAATCTCCTCCAATAAGAAAGATGAGCGCTACTCAGGGCCTACTTTTTTTTTTTTTAAAAAACAAAGTGTTTACCTGTTGACTGAGTTACGGTTAATATTAAGTGAAGCTAAATATTATAAATCATTGAATAGAGTCAATAAAGTGATGTTAATTTAACACCTCTGTGAAAGCGGAAGTTGTTGCTAGTAAGTATTCAACTCGCATAATAGACCCATTGTAGTAAAGTATGCTTGGATATAAACATGGGGTTAAAACCGTCGCATGGCAATTTGATAATAATTTAATTCACAGGATTATTTATTTTCAATAAATGACATTTTGTTTTGTTACACAGTACATTATCTGCCACATGTGCAAAAATACTTGTGTGGTCAATTTAAACCACACATCTTAAACGTGTAAATTAATGTAGGCAAATGGAAAATATAAAAGATAGAAAATGAATGATGAATAAACGAATAACTGAATGAATGAATTCATGCATAACACGTTAGTTTAACTCTGAAAAGGCATCCGCCGGAAATTATGAAAAGTGACGTCATGCGGAAGCTGTAGTGCCTTTTGCTAACACACGCCGTCTTGAGGTGAATATGGATTACTTTTCTACAAATAGTCCTACTTTTTGATCTGGAGACATTTGAAGCCTTTATAATCGTGTCTAAAAATGGCTGTGTACATTTATTTTGCCGCTTGATGTTTTACGGAGACTTATTAGGCAGCAGCCTGCAAGCTGACGTAAATATAGACGAAAAAGTATAGGTGTGTTGTTGAGCATGAAAACATTTATTATTTTTACCTGTGTTTGTTCGGTGGTTTCTTTCAGTGTGTCTTTGCAGGGTTGCCGACTTGAATTGAATGAATTGAGTAACGGTTTGTTTCAAAGTATCCTGTGTATGCTGCTCCTGTGTCATGGTGGTGAAAAAGAAGACACCCAAAGTGGAGGCTTTGGTTTTGGAGGAAGAGAAATTGCAGCAGTTGTTAGGTACTGTGGTCAAGGAAGATTATCGAGAACACATATGGCATGTGTGTAACCATATATATTGTCTCAATAATAATACTGAGCAGTGAATTCTTGCCTCCTCCAGCATCTCTATCAGTGGATGCAGGGCAAGATGGAGTGAGACAGCTTGCCAACACTCTGCAGTCTTGTTTGAAGCTGAAAGAACCAGTGCTGCAGATCCAGCTGGTCAAAAGGGTACTGTGCATTGTCAACATGCTCAGAAAATCCTTGTTGAATGTTTATGGAGTTAAAGGATTGTAATGTGTGCATTCTTATGACGATTAGGCTGGTTCACAGCTGGAGGCGCTCAGTGAAGAGCAAACCGATGGAGCGCTTTTAGGAGCTTGCCTGCACACATTGGCATTGGTCTACACTTCCCTGCAGGCCAAGAACCCTTTGCGAAGAGCTGCTGCTAGGTAAACGACTGCATTTCTCAAATATAGGACTGAGAACAACATTTAATGTGGAAACTTGTGTGGGTCAAAGCATTCCAAAGCTAATGTTTGCCTGTGTTGACCTGTTCTTAGTGCCCTGAGTTCAGTACCAGCCTGGCTTCAGGAGCAAACTGTGGCTTGTCTGTCCGTGTGCATGTCAGACTGTTTGTCTGACACAAATCCAGACCAGTACTCTCATGTTGTGGACACCATTGCTGGATGCATGGACTGCTTCGCTCTGGGTAAGCTATGGCCTGTTGATCGGATATTACTAGGGATGTTCCGATCAAGGTTTTATGCTGCCGATTCCAATACGATCATCCATGAATGAGATGGGCCGATATCAATACCGATCACTTGTATTAACTGTACATTTTAAAATGTATTTATGGTGAGTGCTATCGACAGTGTCACAATATTAAAACTAGTTCCTTATTCTCTTGTATTAAATACAATTGTTTGGGCAAAACAAGGTCAATTAGTACACAATAACTAAACAAAAGCAGAAATTACTGTCTGCTACTCATTTAAACCTGTTGGTTTTTAACCCCAAAGTTCTCCGGTAAAAATGAAAAATATCGATCTGATCACTTTAGTATCCATCATATACTGATACTACCCTAAATATTGACACCACCAATTCATGGATCGACCTGATCCACCCTCTTATTGTACCTGTCGTGTACTGACTGTGACATTGCTGACACACCAACAGTTTTTGTTATATTATCTTACCTCTAGACTCTTAATCTACTTGTTAGTTTCCTGTTAAAAACTGCTTACTTTCTGCTGTAACGTGGTTCCATCTACGCTTCTTAAACTCTGCTAAGCACATATTTCTTGGTGTTTTTTCTAGCTAGGGTAGTCTAGCTATTGGCATGCCTTTTGCTCGCTTTCTCTCATTGTGTAACATACTTAGCCTTGTCCTCCCGTACTACTAATATGCGATAATGATACTTAAGATACTAAGAAATGCAGTTTCCATCCATTTTCTACCGCTTGTCCCTTTTTGGTCGTGGGGGGTGCTGGAGCCTATCTCAGCTGCATTCGGGCGGTAGGCGGGGTACACCCTGGACAAGTCGCCACCTCATCGCAGTTTGTTTGTCGTAATTATTAGTTTAGGGGAGCGCTTCCACACTTTGCATGGAGACAAAAAATAATACAGCCGCTTGTCAGCCAAAGAGGATCGAAGGTTTGTAATCAGCAATATTCGCTCACATACATGTTCACGTAAAACGACTGTTACTAATTGGTGGCTGATCAATCGGCACATCCCTAGAAATTACGAAATATGTCTTCCTGTAATATCTACAATAACTCTATCTCCAGGTGAGGGATGCATCAATAAATTGTTCCCAGAAGGTTTGTTTCATTTTATTTTTTTAATTTATATTGAAAAATATATTACATTGACTTTTTTTCTCTCCTATATAGTGTTGCAGTTTCTTTATGAAAGATTAAGTGAATACCTTCATCAGAACAGGTATAAAATATCTGCATTCAGAATATTTTTCCATTTTACTTATACAACATCTTAATTCACAAAGTGTTATACATTAGGAGTCAATGTATCTTTCTTTTGAGGCTGTACTTTCAGTGTACTTTGCCAGAAGCTGGGCAATGTTGAAATTTAACTTTGTCTCTGTCGCCCCCTGCTGTTTATATAGTGGTCTCCAAGGCCGACACATTGCTCAAGCCCAGCTGATGCACTCCTGTTTAATGGCAGTGAAAACATCAATGCAGGTCATTCAGAAATGTCAAGGGTCTATTAGTTCTGTCCTGAACACCCACCAGACTCTGGTGGACACACTGAGCAACATGCTGGCCTGCTACATGCATATCATCACTGACGGTAAGAAACAGGTCAAAACTTTAGTACTGATGTAGAAATGTACTTATCAAATTAGTTCAGCATGACTGCATAAACCAAAGCAAAGATCAATGAAAGCATGGTTGAGTTACTTTGGGTTTGAACAATTTGAGAGCATTTACCTCAACCACATAAAACACCTGCAGATTGTGAGCGTGACTTTCTCGAGTGTGGAGGCGAACATAACTTAGCCCATTTACATCCTGAGAGCACCTCAACATTCATGTCTGAATACTTTTGTTCATATAGCAATCATTGCTTTTTAACGTTGTAGGAAAGTTATTCCACTCAATTTTACTATTCACTGTTGAGGCTTGTAAACTGAAACATGCAAGATGTAGTAACCCAGTTATTCTCAAACTGTGGTACACGGGCTTCTTCTAATGGTATGCCAAAGTGTAATGACGCGACTCGAGCTGTTATCAAAGGTTTATCAGCCTTCAATAGAAGTCGTTACAATCTGACTACTGTAGGCCGTAGTCAAACGCTATAATAAACGATTAAGACACAAAACAGAACAGTCTTACTCTGTCATTTCTTTCACTCAATGCTCGTGGAAACCAAATGTTCTCTACATTCTTCGCTTACGTCCGGCCTTTCCCAACCTTCTAGGCTCGCCAATCAACACCTCTTTTGATGTTTTTCAAGTACATTAATTTGTTTTACTTAACATTTCTGTACAGTACAGTTTTATTTAACTGTTAGGTAAATATTAATTTAATCTTTAAAAACTGTACTTTTGATATTTGAGTACACTGTTTATTTAACTTGTATGTGCCATTTTATTAGATTCATTACTTAAGTACAGTGTTTTATTTTCCTATATTCTAAACAGTGTTACTGTTCAAACTGTGTGTAAAGTTACACTAGCTAAAAATGTTAAATATACTTGTTAAAGAAAACATCTGCCTTGTTTTTAATGAATACTTAGACCAATTACGCTACTGCATTTTAATGTTGGTCATTATGGTGGTTTGAGAACCACTGTAGTAACCCATTAACAACTCTTTTCTTCCTCGTTTTCTCATTTCTTTGTGCTTCTGCACGCAGAGGAGTTTGTACAGGCTGTTCAAAGTACAGCTGCAATGGCCATAGTCTTATTAATCCGATCTGTGATGGGCTCTGGAGATGAAGTTGCAACTGTGGTGAGTTAAGTCTTCAAATGGCTACTTATCTTCCTAACAAATCATGTACAGAACACATACAGTCAATCCCTGCATATGCACAATTGTTTATTTTTATAACATTTTTTACATGTTGTGCAATATTAAGGCTGTTTCATTTGCCAGGCTTCCTACCATGCCTTGCAGGTTATACTGCAAATTAGGGCTGCACGATTTCGATTTTTCCCTCCAAAATTAGGATTGCAATTAGATTTGTAATTGCTATATTTTATACTTAAGAATGCATAAAACTGAGAAAATATCGAGTTAAGGAAGACATGTTACTTTGAAATTGTTAATCAACATATTTTTGTCTTTAAGGTGCCACACTTTAAAAACAATATGCAGTAATTTACTTTCAAAAATATTTAGCTTTCTGCAGACAGACTCTGAGCTTTTGTTTACATCATGCTCTTAAACTGAAGAACCATTTCCATCCATCCATTTTCTACCGCTTGTCCATTTCGGGGTCGCGGGGGGTGCTGGAGCCTATCTCAGCTGCATTCGGGCGGAAGGCGGGGTACACCCTGGACAAGTCGCCACCTCATCACAGGGCCAACACAGATAGACCGACAACATTCACACTCACATTCACACTATAGGGCCAATTTAGTGTTGCCAATCAATCTATCACGGTTGAGTCACAGGGGGAACTTGCAAACTCCACACAGAAAGATCCCGAGCCCAGGATTGAACTCAGGACCTTTGTATTTTGAGGCACATGCACTAACCCCTGTCCACTGTGCTGCCCTACTGAAACTGAAGAACCAATCGATAAAAACTAAACAGTGTTTATAATGTAATGTAATAATACAAATTAAAGCTGCGAGCAGCGATGAACGGTCCCTCGCCCCCCTTGCACTGCTGGGTTCATTGTGTGTGTGTGTGTGTGTGTGTGTGTGTGTGTGTGTGTGTGTGTGTGTGTGTGTGTGTGTGTGTGTGTGTGTGTGTGTGTGTAAAGCTGACGCACTGCTCTCCGCCCACCAACAAGACAAAGATTGTTAATGACTGAAAAGACAGCTCACTGCGTTGAGTTATTTCTATTGTTAAATAAACATGCTCAGCTGCGATGCACAGAGGGAGACGTCATTCTCCCTGTTTGAAGCAAGAGACGAACAAATGCGAAGCTTGACAATTCTGATTGGCCAACATGTCTGTCACTCAAATAGGTGACGGCGGAAAAAAAAAAAAGAATACAGCCTCTAGAGGTTACAAAATCGCACTAATTAAAATCTCGATGTCAATTTAATTTTGATTAATCGTGCAGCCCTACTGCAAATTAGATAGTATTGATTTGCATCTATATTCCTGTGTGATAATTTCGATACCTGTATAGTCTGTGTGCTGAAAAACACAAGCAAATGCATTGTACTGCAAAAGGGCGCACTTCTTCAGGCATGTTGATGTTCTGAAAGAAACACTATAGATTTAGCCTAAACTTCATGACTAGTACAAATACATATTTTCATTGCTGTCTGAAGTTTTAATTTTCTTTTCTCAATTCCTAGGTTAACCCAGAAAACATCAGGGATTTACTGTAATGATATGTTTAACTCTTTAAAGGAAAACATTGGGCTACTATATTTTTGAATCGTATTACAACTAGGGGTCTCCTTATCCAGTATGGATATTAGAGATTGGGTTAATGGCTCTTGGATCTAAAGGAGCCGTTCCTTCCAAAGAGCCGTTCAAAAAACTGGTTCGTTTGTTCAATTATTTTAAAAAAATTCTTAACTGTTTTTTTTTTTTTTAAATTAAGGGAGCAATCACTGGTAGCAGTTATCAGATAGGATGTGGATCAGAATGATTTTAATGTGTACCAATATTACTCTTTTGGTTGGAATTGTTCTGAAATATTGACTATAATTTTCATTTTGTTGTGTTTTCTTTGTAAACAGTCCATAAATTGGTGCCATTTCCCCACTATTATTTTTAGAATTTTTCTTTACCTAAAAAAAACTTTGTAGCACAAGAGCATTGACAATCCAGAAAAAATACACAAATAAGAATAACATGTGTATGTATGTATATAAAAATACAAAGAAACTACAATACAAATAAGAACATAATAAACATGTGAATTTCAAAATTGTACTACCCTACCTGTTGTGTGTAAGCTTCACATACTTTACATAATCACACTAGAACAAAGAACTAAAAAAAAGTGAATCCAGAGTCCAACTCATTTTCTAGTCTAGTCACCAGTCAAGTAGCATGAACCTGCAGCCTGGGCAATTGCAGAGACTGCTTCTGCATGTGCATAAGAAACGGCTTCCAAACACACTGCTCACAATTGCAAATTGGTTTATTATTTTTCACTTAAAAGAGTCGTTGAATAGACACAGTTCGTTTGGGAACGTCACATCTCCAATTGATCTCTGATATTAGTTCGATATCAGCAAAAAACATTTACTGGATTATATCCGCTTTCATCTAAAATCTCTGCTATGAGGTTCCGATACAGGCAGTCGAGCAGCAAATTTTCTTGTACAAAGCAGGACAGCCAGTTAACATTTAAATGTCCTCCAATAAGCACACAAAGGTGGTCTTGTCTTGGATTTTAGTTAAGTCATCTACAAAAGGTATACATTGTAGGCTATTGGCACATAGGAGCTAGCAGCTACACAACAGCTAAGCACACAAGTGCACACAAGCTAGACATATGTAATAAGTGTCCTTAATTGAACAATATTGCTGTCGAAAACACAACATTTGTTAATATAAACAAGTATTAAATAGTTGCATATTACTTACAGATACGAAGTCTCCAGGGTTGTAATGCATTTAGGGCTGCAATGATTAATCGATTAACTCAATTAGAAAAAAGCTTTGATTAATTTTCTGTTGCCCAATTAGTCGTTCAATGAGTGCCAGGACATAGTTTTCCTCATGGCCCCGCCCCTTCTCACATAAGAGTAGTGTGGGTGTCGTGTTTTGTGTGGTGGCGAACAAAGGAGTATTTATTTTTATTTTGAATAATGCACACATGTCAAATGTGCAATTTCAATGATAATGGTGTGCATTTCTTTGAAAAAAAAAAAGAAGGTTATGTATTGTAAGCAGAAAATGTGTTGTTTATTTAAACTATTTTTCCTATAGATTCTGTTTTATCCAATTATTCGATTACTCGAACAAATGAAAAAACACTCAAGGCTCCAATATCGATAACAGATTTGAAAATGTTGTTGGGACACCCTTAAATAAGTCTGTGAAATAGTTAAGTAAATGAATATCTAACTGTGTATTATTCAAATATTTTTCATTTCAACTAAAATATTGTCTTGTGTCCATGTCAGGTGTGCAGTTTGCTGTGTAGGTCGGGGCAAGGCTTGGACTCTGTGCCGCTATGGCTCAAGCAGAGATGTGAGGGCCTGTGTACAGGTGTTCGCCCACCAGGGGTGTCTATGTACCTGTCTCATGGGGCACTGGCCATGTTGAACTGGAAGGGTGCCCTCCCTGGCCCACAGTGGGAAACACTGCTGCTGTTGGTGCCAGACACACTATTGGACCTCGATGCCAGGTAGTATAGTTAATCTTAAACCATAAACGTCTGTAGTTCTAAAAAAGACTAATCTTATCTGCAATATGTCTAAAAACGTATTTCAATATTAACTTTACATTTCAGCATACATATGAACATATATGTAGAGTAGGGGTGAGGCTACCGACCACGCAGTTTGATAGTTTATATATCAATGATGAAATCTTAACATTGCAACACATGCCAATACGGCCGGGTTAACTTATAAAGTGCAATTTTAAATTTCCCGCGAAACTTCCGGTTGAAAACGTCTATGTATGATGACTTTTGCGCGTGATGTCGATGGTTGAAACGGAAGTATTCAGACACATTGTATCCCAATACTAACAGCTCTGTTTTCATCGCAAAATTCCACAGTATTCTGGACATCTGTGTTGGTAAATCTTTTGCAATTTGTTTAATGAACAATGGAGACTGCAAAGAAGAAAGCTGTAGGTGCGATCGGTGTATTAGCGGCTGGCTGCAGCAACACAACCAGGAGGACTTTGACTTGGATAGCAGACGCGCTATCCGACGCTAGCCGCTGACCGCATCGATGATCGGGTGAAGTCCTTTGTCACGCTGTCAATCGCTGGAACGCAGGTGAGCACGGGTGTTGATGAAGAGATTAGGGCTGGCGTAGGTGGAGCGCTAATGTTTTTATCATAGCTCTGACGAGGTCCCGTAGCTAAGTTAGCTTCAATGCCGTTGTTAGCAACAGCATTGCTAGGCTTCGACAGGCGGCACAGTGTTTGGTTCAGTGTCTCCTGATAGTAGTATTGTTGATCTTCTGTCTATCCTTCCAGTCAGGGGCTTATTTCTTTTGTTTCTATCTGCATTTAAGCACGATGCTATCACGTTGGCTCCGTAGCTAAAGTGCTTCACCGATGTATTGTCGTGGAGATAAAAGTCACTGTGAATGTCCATTTCGCGTTCTCGACTCTCATTTTCAAGAGGATATAGTATCCGAGGTGGTTTAAAATACAAATCTGTGATCCACAATAGAAAAAGGAGAAAGTGTGGAATCCAATTAGCCTTTGTACCTAAGTTACGGTCAGAGCGAAAAAAGATACGTCCTGCACTGCAGTCTAGTCCTTCACTCTGAGGGACTAAGTTACGGTCAGAGCGAAAAAAGATACGTCCTGCACTCCACTCTAGTCCTTCACTCTGACGTCCCTCATCCACGAATCTTTCATCCTCGCTCAAATTAATGGGGTATTCGTCGCTTTCTCGGTCCGAATCGCTCTCGCTGCTGGTGTAAACAATGGGGAAATATGAGGAGCCCTTCAACCTGCGACGTCACGCTACTTCCGGTACAGGCTAGGCTTTTTTTATCAGCGACCAAAAGTTGCAAACTTTATCGTCGATGTTCTCTACTAAATCCTTTCAGCAAAAATATGGCAATATCGCGAAATGATCAAGTATGACACATAGAACGGATCTGCTATCCCCGTTTAAATAAAAAAATCATTTCAGTAGGCCTTTAAGAATCACATGACTACATTTGTTAACTACTTTGTCTTCTTCCAGGAGCAAAATTGTTCCTGAACTATGGTAGGCCTTAAGTAATTGTAAATGTAAAATTCAATGTAAAAACTATATATTAGAATAAGAGTCATTTTTATTGGCTAAGCATGTTTAACACCCAAGGAATTTAACTTGATAGACTTAACTAAAAGATTGTCATAGACTTGCTAAAAGGAAGTTGCTCTTTGTGTTGCTCATTGTGTGTTTGTGGTGGTGTAATTTTTCGGTTAGCACCGTTATTGTAGTTTGTAATCCTTCTCATTTATGGAGGATCAGATGTGACAAAATTAAATAAATAAATATAATCCATCTTAAAATAATTACTTAAAGGAGTCATATTATGTTTTTTCCTACATTTAAAACAAGTCTTTTTGGTCTACATAACATGAATGGTGGTGTTTTGGTCCAAATTTTGCATTGATTATGTTTTACAGACCATCTTCTTTTTTTCTTTTTTCTTATTTTTTTGTACGTACGCTCCCACATACATCCACAAATACAGTACATATCTACACACTCAAAGTTCATAGAATTTGGGGTGTGGTCTCTTGCTGGCTTGGAGGCTGGCTGTCCCCTGCTTCTCCCTTGCCTTGTCCTCTACCGGGTGCGGCTGTCTATGTGTAATGGACCCGAGTGGTAGAATAATAAAATCTAGTAAAATTTTGCTCAAAACAAATATAAATATTAAGGACCCAATGCAGTGAGAGCAACCGTCCCAAAATAAGGAAAGATAATTATGCTTGTTCACACTTTATTACAATCCAATTTTACAGCCACGACAGAGTAGTGAGTCAGTGTCCTGGCTCCGCCCACTTCCACGGCGTCCTCCTGCACACAGAATTAAAACGGAGGCAGGCCACGGGGATAAAATCATTTAAAAACACGGAGACTCTCTCCGGGCTGACGTCACACTTACACGCAAGCTGTAGTTCCGCGTAGAAGTATTGAGTATGCACACTCTCCTCACCAGTCTCTCGTGGGACCTACGTGGCCGTACTCGTCCCGTCTCGCTCCGCCTCTTGGTTGCTCCCGGGAGTCACCGCAGGTCTCTGGGTCCCGATCGTTCCTGCCCACAGGACCACACGGCCAGCGCACAACGCACGAGCCCGCAAGCCCACAGCCCAAGGCAGTTGAACACCCTCACAGATCCACAATGCACAACACTTACTTCGGAGGCAGAGTTTCCTCTGCCCCTGCGTGTTGTGGGCTTCTTGGGGTTCACTCCGGTAGCCTGCGGGGTCTGCTGTGTAGTCCTGGGGATTCCTTCCCAGCCTGCGGGCGTCCACCCGGACGCTCTTGGCAAAGCCTGTCTATACTCTCCGGTCGCTCCCCTCAAAGCTTGTTGATCCTTCCCTTTTAAACGTGTGCAGTCCTAATGCTCCACAGGTGCGTCTGATCTTCTGATTCGATTGGGCACTTTGGTTGTTAGGGGCAACAAACTAAAAGGGGCAACGTCTTAAAATACCAGCAAAGTCCACAAGGAGTAAAAACATGCAATTAAAAATACAATCAAATTCCACAAAATGTAAAAACATGCAATTAAAAATACAATCAAATTCCACAAAATGTAAAAACATGCAATTAAAATCCACAACAATAAAAACACTCTAAAACATGCATGGCAATGAAACATAAAATAACATCCCCTACTTGTGTCCCATCACATATGGCATGCTGCTGGCCTTTCCGGGCAGCATGGTGGACCCAGCTCTGGGGTTCCTGTCGCTAGCTGGCCTGGCTGCGTGGGGCCGGTGGTCCCTTTTGGGTTGGGCTCTCTGGATGGCTGGGGCAGTACTCTGGCTACCGCACATACTGGGACACAAATATATTGTACATACAAATACACATATATACTCACATACACACACAATTATTCATACATGTATACATACATACTCGCACACATACATAGGTACTCGCACACATACATAGGCTACGCGCTCACATTTTTACACAAATACAGTACATACCTACACACTCAAAGTTCATACATCCACACGCACATTCACTGTAGAAACATACATATACACATACTGTACATATAAAAGCACATATGCATACATACAGTCACGCATATAATCATGTTTCATCAAACATATATTAACGTTGTTCCCCTAGGGCAGGGGTCGGCAACCTTTACCACTCAAAGAGCCATTTTGACCAGTTTCACAAATTCAAGAAAACAATGGGAGCCACAAAACTCTTTTGAAATTTAAAATGAAATAACACTGCATACAAAGTTTTTTTTTTGCTTTGCGCTATGTATAAACCAGGGGTTTCAAACACGCGGCCCGCACCTTAATATGAAAATTTAATGTAAGTGCGGCGGTTTTATATGAAAGGCGCTTGACAGCGTCATACTTGCCAACCCTCCCGATTTTACCGGGAGATCCCCGAAATTCATGTCCACTTTTCTCTTGAATGTGAGAATGTGATTTTCACCCATACAACACTAATAAGGGCGTGCTGTGATGAAACAGCATTTAGCGCCCTCTACAACCGGCATGCCAGTCCAGGTGCATGTTGTATGCAGCTTCTGCTTGCACACGTAAGTGACAGCAAGGGGGGGGGGGGGGGGGGGGGTGGGGGGTTGATATGCGGGGGGCGGGGGTGTATAATGTAGCCCGGAAGAGTTAGGGCTGCATGGGATTCTGGGTATTTGTTCTGTTGTTTTAACATGTAAAGCGACTTTGGGTACTTAGAAAAGCGCTATATAAATCCCAGGTATTATTATTATTATTGTTGTGTTTATGTTGTGTTACAGTGCTGATGTTCTCCCGAAATGTGTTTGTCATTCTTGTTCGGTGTGGGTTCACAGTGTGGCGCATATTAGTAAGAGTGTTAAAGTTGTTTATACGGCCACCTTCAGTGCAACCTTTATGGCTGTGGACCAAGTATGCCTTGCTGTCACTTACGTGCGCAGGCAGAAGCTGCATACAACATGCACCTGGACTGGCACGCTGTTACTGCCGGTTGTAGAGGGCGCTAAATGCTGTGTCATCACAATATGCCCTTATTATTGTAGACATGGTGAAAATCTGAGAATAATTGCCCCGGGAGATTACAGGGAGAGGCACTGAAATCCGGAAGTCTCCCGGGTAAATTGGGAGGGTCGGCAAGTATGCAGCTGAGCCGCATCAGAGTGGTGAAAGAGCCGCATGCGGCTCCGGAGCCGCGGGTTGCCGACCCCTGCCCTAGGGGAAACTGGGTAACACACGGCCCATAGACAAAGCTTAACCTATTGTTACTATAACAATCTACAAGGTTAATACAGTTTGCTTATCTTTCTTCCCCTCCATTTATCTGCTTTCCTTTGTATTTCAAGTTATCATTACATATATGTATTGTTGCATTTGAAACAATTGTATTGTTGATAATGGAGGTAATGTTATTATTCATTATCAATAGTGCAATTGGTATTTGTATTGCTCCATTTGTAGTATAATAATGTTCATTGTCATTTCTGTTATTAGTATTTACTTCACTAACTGCTACTCTGCTTTCACTTTTACTATCATATTTGTACATATCGTATTTGCTGATGCTGTTTTGTTGTTGTTATTGTTGTGTTTGTTGTTGTTGTTGTCTCTCTGTCTTATCCCTCTCTTGTCCCCGCAATTTCCCCCTCTGTTTTCCTTTTTTTCTCTTTCTATCCCCTCTTGCTACGGCCCGGCTGCGCCAAATAATAATATAAATCAATTTAATTAAGTAATATACAAATAAGGCAACAAGAGAAGTATTGATATGGGCATCTACATCAACAATATGATTTGCCTGAGTAGCTGGACATGATAAGAAAAAAAAAAGACCATCTTCCAGCTCCTTTCTGATTGTCTCATCAGAATGCGCCATTTTGTGGGTAGTCTTATTTACGTGGCGTATTCGTCCTCCAGGCCAAGCCCTCTTGATCTGTGTCTCCACGGCGTCAGCCATGTTGTAGATTTTAGCGCTTCCATATCGAGTCTACTGACAGATACTTACCATGAATTGATTAACGTGGACCCCGACTTAAACAAGTTGAAAAACGTATTCGGGTGTTACCATTTAGTGGTCAATTGTACGGAATATGTACTGTACTGTGCAATCTACTAACAAAAGTCTCAATCACTCAATCAATCAATCAGATATAAGTTAGAGCTACTGGTATACGCTACTTTTTATTAGCTATTGCAACAGAGAAACATTTTAGCATGCGTTTGCATGTACAAGCCAGTCTGCCTCACAACAAGAGAATAGAGAAGACAAAGACTACAACTTTGGACCACAACTAAATAAAAGTGGCGGACTCGTGCAAAGGTTTTTAGGGTAAACCGCTAAAATATATGGAGATATCCGCTGACGTAATTAGGCCAAAATGTGTCACTAATGTGTCAAATTCCAAACGGCTTGTTTTATAAACATCTCCACCACGCCTCCATGATTTGAGTTCAAATTTTGGGGACTTTAGGGATTCACAAATACACAAAAACAGGTACCAACAGGTAAGAAAAGTTAGTTTTGCATAATAGGACCACTTAGAATTTGTTATTTATTATAATTGGAAAAAAATACATAAATGTATTATTAAATGTGTCATTAATTTATTTAACGTACAATTACATTTTAATTTAATTTAATGAATTACAAACCCCGTTTCCATATGAGTTGGTAAATTGTGTTAGATGTAAATATAAACGGAATACAATGATTTGCAAATCCTTTTCAACCCATATTTGATGTTCAAACTCATAAACTTTTTTTTTTTTTTTTGCCAATAATAATTAACTTAGAATTTCATGGCTGCAACACGTGCCAAAGTAGTTGGGAAAGGGCATGTTCACCACTGTGTTACATCACCTTTTTTTTTTAACAACACTCAATAAACGATTGGGAACTGAGGAAACTAATTGTTGAAGCTTTGAAAGTGGAATTCTTTCCCATTCTTGTTTTATGTAGAGCTTCAGTCGTTCAACAGTCCGGGGTCTCCGCTGTCGTATTTTACGCTTCATAATGTGCCACACATTTTCGATGGGAGACAGGTCTGGACTGTAGGCGGGCCAGGAAAGTACCCGCACTCTTTTTTTACAAAGCCACGCTGTTGTAACACGTGCTGAATGTGGCTTGGCATTGTCTTGCTGAAATAAGCAGGGGCGTCCATGAAAAAGACGGCACTTAGATGGCAGCATATGTTGCTCCAAAACCTGTATGTACCTTTCAGCATTAATGGTGCCTTCACAGATGTGTAAGTTACCCATGCCTTGGGCACTAATGCACCCACATACCATCACAGATGCTGGCTTTTGAACTTTGCGTCGATAACAGTCTGGATGGTTCGCTTCCCCTTTGGTCCGGATGACACGATGTCGAATATTTCCAAAAACAATTTGAAATGTGGACTCGTCAGACCACAGAACACTTTTCCACTTTGCATCAGTCCATCTTAGATGATCTCGGGCCCAGAGAAGCCGGCGGCGTTTCTGGATGTTGTTGATAAATGGCTTTCGCTTTGCATAGTAAAGCTTTAACTTGCACTTACAGATGTAGCGACCAACTGATTTAGTGACAGTGGTTTTCTGAAGTGTTCCTGAGCCCATGTGGTGATATCCTTTAGAGATTGATGTCGGTTTTTGATACAGTGCTGTCTGAGGGATCGAAGGTCACGGTCATTTAATGTTGGTTTCCGGCCATGCCGCTTACGTGGAGTGATTTCTCCAGATTCTCTGAACCTTTTGATGATATTATGGACCGTAGATGTTGAAATCCCTAAATTTCTTGCAATTGCACTTTGAGAAACGTTGTTCTTAAACTGTTTGACTATTTGCTCACGCAGTTGTGGACAAAGGGGTGTACCTCGCCCCATCCTTTTTTGTGAAAGACTGAGCATTTTTTGGGAAGCTGTTTTTATACCCAATCATGGCACCCACCTGTTCCCAATTAGCCTGCACACCTGTGGGATGTTCCAAACAAGTGTTTGATGAGCATTCCTCAACTTTATCAGTATTTATTGCCACCTTTCCCAACTTCTTTGTCACGTGTTGCTGGCATCAAATTCTAAAGTTAATGATTATTTGCAAAAAAACATTTTTTTTATCAGTTTGAACATCAAATATGTTGTCTTTGTAGCATATTCAACTGAATATGGGTTGAAAATGATTTGCAAATCATTGTATTCCGTTTATATTTACATCTAACTCAATTTCCCAACTCATATGGAAACAGGGTTTGTATTTCACATTTTAATTATTTTTTTCACAAATTAAGGACTTATTTATTAGTTCATGAACTTGAATGTCAGCACTTCATTAATGTATTTCCATCCATTTGATCTGTCAAACTCACCCCTCAAAATCAGTGGGCGGGACTAACACACATCTAGTCCAGTGATTGCATTGGTCTTAAGCCTGGAGCTTTGCGAAGTCTTTCAAAGCACGGCAGCTATGGATAATATAATTTTTACTTTTTCTTTAGTTGGTGGTAGATATTTTAGTACTTGCAGCATATGTGGAAGCAAGACTTGCTGACGGAGAGCATACATCTGTTCAAGTAGAGTAACTTATTGAAGTTATTTTTTTCACTTTTTAGATTAAGATATCGACCAGAACTCCTCCGCTTTCCTGGTCAAAGTTCAATAGACAAATGGAAGTGCCAGATAACCAATTTAGTTATTAGAATCCTTCCACTGGCTTTGATGGTTGAGTTTGACAGATGACATAAATACATGAAATAAAAAAACTATACCATTAATAATAAATCAAATCCTGAAATAATGAAGTCACTCATTAATTTCATGTTTAAATATTTCATTGAATATTAAAATAAGCAAATGATTACATAATTAAATGTACTTTTACAAGAAATTAATTAATGACACACTTGATAACACATTTACTGTATGTCTTTTATTCCAATTTTAATTTTAACATTATAGTAGTTGTTTAAAGCTTTTTTCATTTAATTATGTGCCATATGAAGTTAAGTAGAGGCCCACAAAATATGGGTCTGCGGGTTGCAAATTTGGGACCTCTGCTGTACAATACATATTGTATATTAGGGGCGTTTCCCAAATATTATGAACGATTTTGGGAAATGTTTTCGTAGTTGCACATGTTTGTTTTATTTTGTGTATTCTTCTATCTATAGTATAAAAGAGTCTAGTACCGTGATGGTGGTGGCTCGGGTCCTGACGCTATGGAGCAGTGTTGCCCTGGAGTGCCTGCAAGGAGAGAGGCAGCTCTGTTCCCTCAGCCTTCAGCAGTCACTCAGTGGAGGATCTGATCTACACAAACGCCTCTTGGAGCATATATACTCCCACTGGGAGCATCCTTTAGATGGAGTTCGCCACCAGACACGCTCCCTGTTCCGAAACCTCCTCCTCCTCCATCAGCATACCAATTCGTTCACCTCGGAGTCAACAATGGACAACTATGTCCTTGAGCTCACGCAAAGATTGCTCCAGCTGGAGTGGCATATGAGGGGGAAATATGGAGCTTTAGGGTGCCTTGTTGAGCTCTATGGTGCTGGGCACCTGCTTGAAATCCAGCCACAGCTGCCATCATGTCTCCTGGGTTTGATGGGGGACCAGACTTTGGCTCCCTATGCCAGTGACCTGCTGGAAAGGCTTTTTATCAGCCATAAACAACTACTTGCAGCTGAAGCCTGTAAAAAAAAGACAAGTACAGAAGACTGGATGGATTGTTGGCACCGGATGTGGGTAACCCCCCTCCTGCAGGTGCTGTGCAGTGCAAGATTGGACCAGACCAGTTACATCTTGGATTATTTTCTGCCCAAATTGTTGCGCTGTAGCCCGTCCAGTCTGACACACATGGTGCAGGCCTTGCAAGACACACCATCCTGCTGCATAGGTAAAACTCAAAAGACACAGACAACCATAAATATTTATACAGAAACTGAATAAAATAATTATTTCTTACAAATTATATCTTAGTAACTTTCTTATTAATGTGCCAAACAGTAATTACTGTGCAGCCCCACACTCTTTTTACAGTATGTATTTTTTCTGCTCAACAGGTTCATCTAGCAGCAGGGGTGCACTCGGTGCTCTAATGACATGTCTGCGGGCCGCCAGGGCCCAGGGTGTGATGCAGACCCCAGAGGAGGGTGTCTGGGGGGGACTGGTGCCCCTTACCTTGCTTCGACAAGCTTTAATACACAAACATGATCAAGTAAGTTTCTTGTTTCTCTATTAGTACGAGTGGTTAGTGAATATTGTGAATATTCATGTGCAGTGCCTTATGTTCTAGGTGAGGATAGATGCTTTGGGCTTGGTGTGTGAGAGCCACCGTAGTACTGAGGTTCTGACCTCTCAGGAGCTGGACCTCATCCGCCACTTCCTGCTTCCTAACCTCAACTGCCAATCACCAGGTGTCAGACAGCAGGCAATTAGTTTGTTCAAGAAGGTCAGTTAATTATGTCATACATTTTTATTTTTAGGGGAGGGTACCGAAACTTCCATAATGGCACCGGTGCTTGCCTAAACGGTAGTAAACATACCAAAACAACTAGCTATCGGAGCTACATTTAAAGTAATTTAGCTATAGGCCATAATTTTTCAGCTGCACAGAAGATGGTAAGCATCAAGCTAAATGGTGCACATAAACTGTACTGTACTATTGTGTAGGTGGAATAACAATAAGGCAGGATGATGTAAGTCAGCCTTTTATTAATAGAGCAGCTGTAGTTCTTAAAGACGTAACAATCCACACTTTCAACACTGCCAACACTCGTCCTTAAAGGGGAACTGCACTTTTTTTTAAATTTACATATCATTTACAATTAAACACCAACCACAACAACTACTAATCATTGCAGACTTCATGAGAGACAACATTGACTGCTTTGGAATAAATGATGATCCACAACCTTATATTTTTGAGCCTTAATATAAGAAAGATGAGTGATAACAGATCCAGTCAGTAGCACTACTGCACTACGAACTTAATAAAACAATCACTTACTCTACAATGTCTCCTCTCAGTGGGATGCCGACTGATGGGATGTTATATCTTCCCTGTTAGGTGAAGAATTAATCATAATTTTCAAGCAGGTATTAAAAAAAAAAGTGGTTGCAAACGAGCGTCTTTTTGTGTCTTTTTTGCCATCTACGGGTCTAAGTTGGATGTCAAAGTTGACCAACTTCTCGGTTTATGGCAACAACTTTTTACTATGGCATGATTTATAATCTAGAATTAACTTTTACCAACCAACAGGCGATGCAGCAGCTCACCGGGTCAGTATGTCAATATAGCTGTATAAGCTAATTACCTTTTTTGTGATCACCGCGCCGCCATAGGTAGTTCGTTCCTCTGTGTTAGCGATTATAATAACAATATCGCTAATACTTTGTTAATATTCAGGTCACACGACATTTTCTTGCATAGCACAAAATTCTGTAAAATAAAAAATGATTTATTTGTTCAAAATTGGTATGCTTTTCTTATTTTAAGTACTGGTTCAGGCACCGCTTAAGCACAGACACATTTGAAAAGTACATATTTTTTCAGTGGTATTGGCCAATATGTTGACGATACCCATCCTTAGTTAATTTGTAAGTTAACTTTAGCTGTGACTGACTCCCTGCGGTCAGCTTGCATGGACTTTTACCATTCTCTCGACAGATGCTTTGCAGAGTAAAGGACAGTACACAGCTGTTGCAAAAGAAACAGAGCCAAGAGAGAGAGCATGAGCAGAGAGACAAAGATCAGCATTCACTCAGTCGGTATAAGGTATACAACACCCAATACATGTTGCCACTTTTTTTTTCAAATGTATATTAATCATTTATGTATTTGTGTGTGATAGGAATTCCTGCGCTGGTTATGCACAAATTTGTTTGAGGTTTTGCTTCCTGGAGCTTCATTTTCTAAATGCCTGATGTCCCTTCACTTGCTTGGGCAACTGGCTCAGCTATTCACGTTTGACATTGGTATGTGTACACATAATGATTTGATAGCAGTGTGATTTTAAAGTAGTTCTAAACGTTTTTGTTGCAATGGAAACAACATGAGCATTCTGATAGTGTCCTTTGCTAAACTTTTCCAAAAAGATGATCACTGGCCTAATTTATAGGCAGCAAACCTCTCTGGAACACATCCTGCTGTTTTTATGCTTTTCATCAGTGGAAAGCCTCTCCACCCTGATGCCAGTGTGGATCAGTGGCTTGTGCTTTTTCTCATCCATTTATATTTTTACATGACATTACGTTCTGTCTTCTCCTCAGGGCCTGATGGCTTTGCCCTTGGTGAGGTTGTAAACTCTGCATATGCTCAGAATGTCCTCTACTGTGCAGCAAGCAACTTTTTGGAAGTCAAATTGCTGGCTTCAACATTGCTATGGAAACTTCCCCCGTCGGCTGTAGGACTGCAGGTTAATATGCTTTGTATTTTAAAAACTTCTTTATGATATATCCCTGTTTTTTTTGGATAGAGAATGTCTAGCAAATATATGTCAAATGTAGTAATTTATTGGGTCCCACTTGGGAAATCACAGGAACTAACTACAATATAGGGTTGTTCGGTATACTGGTACTAATAAAGTACTGCGATACTAATTGATCGAAATAGGTACTATACTGCCTTTGAAAAGTACCTGTATCGTTCTTTCATCTAAGTGCCGCTGTGTTGCGGTGACTACAGAGCATGATGTTGTGTGTCAAAACGCACACACAAAGTGCATACAAGCAATAACATTGTGGTGGGGAAGAATGGCAAAAATCGATAATTGTACTGGTTAATAAAGAGTGTGCGTGAAGCACAATATGGAGGTATTTGGGCTTCAAAACCAATGGTAAAGGTGACACTTTAAACAAGTAAGCACCGCACGCTTCAAGTGTTGCTTTAAAACACGCCTCGCCAAATGTGGCGATTAGTATTACCACCTTTGCTTCAAACTTAGGTAAACATTTAAATAATAAGCATTCTGATCTGCACAAGGAGTTATGAAGAGTGACAGGTAATAATGTAGTTGTTGCACCTGTCCCGCTTTTCGCTCCGGTGCAGACTGTAGTAGACGTTCCCTTCAGTTCACTATACCCCGCAATGGGTCTGCTAAGATCCGCTTTCCGGTCAGAATTCGAGCCCGCCGATTTGTGACAATCTAGTTATTTTTAGTTTTTCAGGACACAACCAGACCCATTCATCACTTTACTGCGCAATGTGCGCGCTCCTCTCTCTCTGTACTCGCCCACTCATTCACTGATGTCACTCAGCGAACACGTTGACATTCTCACAAACACACATACTGTACGCTACTCTCATGAGTTTACAGCTCCTCAGTTGTGCACATGTACAGTATATACAAAATATGTAAATACGTAGACACGCACACAGCTGCTTGGATTGATGCCAAATATTAGCAGAGTTAAGACCACCCATCTAACGTCAAGTAGTGCAAGTAAAAAGACTGAATTTGATAACAAATTGCTACAATTCGTGTTTTATCTTCAACAGATGTATGTTTTACCTGCTACATGGCTTATCTGAGTACATTTATCCATAGTTTTGTTTTTAGTACTTACTAATAATTGTATTTTTTTCTTAAAGCACATACCAGGATTGGCAACCATAAATCATGACGCATTTAAGTTAAAGTTAAAGTTAAAGTACCAATGATTGTCACACACACACTAGGTGTGGTGAAATGTGTCCGCTGCATTTGACACATCCCCTTGATCACCCCCTGGGAGGTGAGGGGAGCAGTGGGCAGCAGCGTAGCCGCGCCCGGGAATCATTTTTGGTGATTTAACCCCCAATTCCAACCCTTGATGCTGAGTGCCAAGCAGGGAGGTAATGGGTCCCATTTTTATAGTCTTTGGTATGACCCGGCCGGGGTTTGAACTCACAACCTACCGATCTCAGGGCGGACACTCTAACCACTAGTATAATGTAAATAAAGCGTTTTTATTATATTCTAATCTAATCCTTGATTATGGCAGACTATATGTAATATGGAAAATTGTAAATTGTTCTTTGAGTGCAACAAGAAAAACACAATGTGTTTAATGCCCTTTAAATGATATTTTAACCTTCTAAAATTGTTCTTTGAGTGCAATAGGAAACTCTTTTTCTTAGTTTCCTTTATTTGGAAAAGTATCGATTTACATTTTGGTACCAGTACCAAATTATTGGTATCTGGACAACCCTACTACTATATAATTATTTTTTGTATAGTCATACTTTTTTTAATTCACTGGGTATTTAGGTGTCACTAGTGGCCAGTGTGTGTACACGCAAGAAGAACATAATTCAATCAAATCAGATGAAACTGTTGTTTGTTGGCATTACTGGAACCTGCCTATTTGACTGAACAACCTCTACAAGTTGATAGGATAGAATAGGATAAACCTTTATTTATCCCATTATGAGGAAATTACGTTGTTGCAGTGCAGCATACAGTAACAGAAGTAAAACGTAATGAAAAACAAAAGAATGTGTACCGTATTTTTCGGACTATAAGTCGCAGTTTTTTTCATAGTTTGGCCGGGGGTGCGACTTATACTCAGGAGCGACTTATATGTGAAATTATTAACACATTACCGTAAAATATCAAACAATATTATTTAGCTCATTTACGTAAGAGACTAGACGTATAACATTTCATGGGATTTAGCGATTAGGAGTGACAGATTGTTTGGTAAACGTATAGCATGTTCTATATGTTAATAGTTATTTGAATGACTCTTACCATATGTTACGTTAACATACCAGGCACGTTTTCAGTTGGTTATTTATGCGTCATATAACATGCACTTATTCAGCCTGTTGTTCGCTATTCTTTATTTATTTTAAATTGCCTTTCAAATGTCTATTCTTGGTGTTGGGTTTTATCAAATAAATTTCCCCAAAAAATGCGACTTATACTCCAGTGCGACTTATATATGTTTTTTTTTCTTCTTTATTATGCATTTTCGGCCGGTGCGACTTATAGTCCGAAAAATACGGTAATTAATTCTACATTTTGCACACTGATATGTATAGATAAAGCCAATATGGTTGTCTATGTTGTATTTTTTAATTAAAAGTGTTTCTTACACAGTCAGTCAAGTGTAATAATTTTATCGCACTCTGTGATTAATTTTTATCTCCAATTCTATTTGTTAAGTTACAACATAATTTGAAGCTGACATTACAATAGACAACTTCTGATTTCTCTTTGGTCTATGTGGGCTTAGGAACACGACAGGATGTGTGTTGTACTTCAGGCTGCGTTGGATCTGAGCACCAGCACCAAACCCTTTGACAGTGTTACAGCTGCCCACCTCTTAGACCTGCTGCTCCACCAGCCTAATCTGAGCCGGGCACTGCTACACTGTGCCCTGAAACAGGGACTTGACTTCCAGCCTCCCTCGTTTCCACAGGAGCCTGATGTTCTGGAGGTTAACACTTTTGCTGGTAAGATGGAGATCCAGGCTCAAAAGACGTGCACTTTAGATCATATTGTATGTATGTAAATATAATCATATTTCTCCCTCCACAGTGATTCAATTATTGCTGATCTGTCTGCAGTTGGAGGTCTCCAAAGCGGAGTCTTTCCTCTTGCAGGCTGCTGCTTCCTACCCTCTGTATGGCAGAGTCCACTGCATTACTGCCGTCCTGCAGAGTCTCAACACAGAGTGAGAACAATTGTTATGTTTGTGACAGGGCACTAGGGGGTCCCAATTATTGGCACTTGTTCGAGAGTCTATATAAGCATGACTACAAATTTAAGTAAATGACACATAAACCCAACATTAGGAAATGATAAATGATAAATGGGTTATACTTGTATAGCGCTTTTCTACCTTCAAGGTACTCAAAGCGCTTTGACAGTATTTCCACATTCACCCATTCACACACTGATGGCGGGAGCTGCCATGCAAGGCGCTAACCAGCAGCCATCAGGAGCAAGGGTGAAGTGTCTTGCCCAAGGACACAACGGACGTGACTAGGATGGTAGAAGGTCGGGAAACATAACTAAGCATTTCCAGTTGAGTCTTCTTAACCAGTGTTCCCCAATCTTTATTGGAATGATAAAGATTAGAACATCACAAAAACCTCACTACACATCACAAAACAAAAACTGGTGTCAGACACAGGTGAATAATGCACCTTATGCCCTCTAGTGGAAGTTGTTTTACCTGTCACTGTCATCCTTGCAGAAACTGTATAGATGAACAATGATGCAATATTTAGCAAAATAAATGATGAACGTTTCTCATGGCACACCTGATAATCTTTCACGGCACCTTGTGTTGCACACAGTAATTGGGAGTCTCTGGTCTACACTGTGAATGCTATTTTTATTATCCAAATACAGTTTTTCCCTGGCCACATCACGGTTCACGTACTGTGGTCTCAATGCATTGTGGATTTCAATGATTTAAGGTACCACTGAGTCCCATTGAGTACTTTGAGATTTGAGTATCCATTTAAGATTTCATGTTAAAATAACGTAGGTTTTAGAATGTATATTTATTTAAGAGCATAGGATGTGTTTACAAGTGTCTGTGTCTGTGTCTCTGTCTGTGTCTGTGTCTGTGTCTGTGTGTGTGTGTGTGTGTGTGTGTGTGTGTGTGTGTGTGTGTGTGTGTGTGTGTGTGTGTGTGTGTGTGTGTGTGTGTGTGTGTGTGTGTGTGTGTGTAAAAAGTTTGTTGATGGCTTATAATTACCGGTACATACAATCCATATAATAATCAAATAATCATACAAATTCTAAAATAAATAGCCTGCCTACACAGAAATTCAACTATCTAGTGTTGCCTTGATTAATGTGGGGGTTACAGCTAGTCCCCTGTAATAATCGGGGCAACACTACAGTTTGAAATTGTTGCTTTTGCTTTGTAGTGCATAGTTGTGCCCAAGTAGTCTCGTGACCATGGTTGTTCTGTGTTTGGCGCTCTCCTCTTTTAAGCATACTTGCTCACGCTAAGCTTCTGCTACTGTTGCTGCCAAGTTACATTCGCGGCGGACCTAATTGTGCTGCTGACGTACAGTAAGTTGGTCCTTTTTAGGTTGCCAGTGCTTGGCTAACTCATCTTAACAAACAGGAAATAATGTCCTCTGTGTGGATAATTTAGTGCAGAGTTTCTTCCACGCTCAGATGGAACTAGTTTGGACAAACAATCCCTTGTGGTGGTCTGATGTGCCGAAGTGGCCAGAGCAAACAAATGTGTGTCTTTATTTACACAAAACCACAAAGCCGTCATGTAAAACCAATGTCGGCTGTCAAAAGGTCAGGCGGAAGTAAACCGTAGAATGTTTAGGATCATGGGAAATGTCCCAACATTTCTATTTTTAAAAGTTATTCTGGCCTTGACGTTATTAGTGCTTATTTGAATATGTGTGTTTTTAGGTCTTTGCATCACACAGAGGAGTGGAGGCGTCTGGTGTCGGACCTCATTGCTGTGTGTTACCGCTTGTCTGATGTGGTCTCCCCTGTTGTTCAGAGCTCTTCCCCTGAGGGGCTCATCCCAATGGATGCTGGGACAGGTAATTTTCTGATGACACAGCATATGGTTTTCCCCACCTGGAGAAAGTCTTTGATAGTCTGACAACAGTTTAGTGATGGTCAGTGGTTACTTGTTATAAAATATACAAATTAATTACACTCAAATTAGGGTTGCTTGATATAAACGATATACAATATGAAATATACAAATAGGGTGGACGACAGAGCTTTTAATGCTATCATTATATTGTGATAATGCATGTTAAATCAAGGTTTATTCATACAGCCCTTAATCACAAGTGTCTTAAAGGGCTTCACAAACTCACAATCACAGCCCCTGATCTAAATCCACATCCTGGCATGAAAAAACTCTAAAGACCACAGATGGGGTTAAAGATTATACCTTGAGAAGGGACCACAGATGTAGGGACCCCATTTCCATGGTGATCAGTTGCAATTGATTATTGAATTGTTACATTAATAGATAAAGTGGGAGTACAGTCCATCGGAAAGCCACCATAAAGTCATAGGGGGGCAAGGCCGCCTTAATGCATGGACTTATTTGGGCTGAAGCCCAGTGGCCCCCACCCGGTGAGGGCCCTTGATTTTGACAGCGCAATGCAATAATTGTGCGTGACCGGTGACCGAAAGGCTGATATGACAGCTGAAACTAAGATTTATTTATTTCTCTCTAAAATGTATTTGTCTGCACACAAAAATACTGTGCTAATGTTTATAGAAGACATGATGATGAACACAATCAATTTGTCCTTTCAACACACTTACTGTACGTGAGGGCCTCAGCAGTTATTAACCCATCTCCTTCCCGCAGTGGGGGGAGGAAATATTAATATCAGATGATTTGGTTGCGAGGTTGATAGTCGAAGCAGACTCCTCCAAATTGAATCGTTGATGCTCCGACTAATTGAAAACAGTCCTACTGATTATAATTGCAAGAAAAAGTTAATCATTCAATGATCATGATTATTTGAAGTATCAATATCAGCATTGTTATACAATATACTGCCCCTGTAACTACTTGGTATTGGATCAATAACCAAATGTGTAGAATTGCCCAAAACTAATGTAGTATCCAAACAACAGAAGAATATGCTTATTACATTTTAACAGAAATGTAGATAGAACCATGCTACAACAGAAAGTAACCAGATATTAACAGTAAATTAACAAGTACATTAATTTGACAAAATAACATTACCAGAAATTATGCAAATTTTGCACCAGCCAAATTAGATGCCTTTGTAACCTGTTCTGAAATACTTATATTATTAAAATATATGCCAAATAATATATTTTGATATACATTGTTATCGCCGGAGGCTGCAATATATATCCCAATACCGATATTAGGCCAAATACTTCAAATGCATGTACAGTATGTCTCCATGGGTGTCTGGATATTTTTCCACTGATGCCATCAACATGTTACAAATGTATGTGTTGCTTGTTACAGACACCTCAAGTGGACTGCAGAAGATCCTACAGGAGATTCAACCCAGGGACACCAATGATTTCTTTACTAGCGCCAGAGAGCTAGATACACACAATGAAGAGGATTATGCAGAAACAAGGACCACTGGTATGTTACAAATAACCATAAACCTAATTCATTTTAAAATTAAAGCATACAATCTATATTCATCCCCTGGTAGTAATTAACTAAGCATAGCAGAAAATATGATTTTTTAAAGACTTTTCTCATTGGTCTTTCATCACAATTTAAATGTATTTGTGATTGTCACAATGATGGTGCATGTTCTTGTTATATTAGCGATGTCCTGATGAGGGCAGTGTTTGTCCTTTTTTGTGGGATATAGTGTACCCCCTTTTTTCAATCTCAATGAAAAATTATCAAACTTTGCTTTTTCTTTTGTGTGGTTCTGCACATTTGAACACATGTGTGGGCATTTTCCAGGTGGCGAAGACTACAGAGTGACAGCCCAGATGGTGCTGGTGTGTTGCTGGCGGAGCATGAAGGAAGTAGCCATGCTGTTAGGGCAGCTGTGTCAGAGCCTGCCGCTGCACTACACCGGTGACAATGCATACAAACATCCTGGGCTCATCACAGAGGAACAGGTGAGACCTGGAATTGATGCCTTTGCATATACCACATTTTCCGTTCTGCCATTCCAACCTTTATGGTAGTACTTGTAATTAGTGCAACTATAAGATATACACTGCATCACCCTTACACTGACTCAGTAAAAATAAACCCCTTTGTAAAGTAACAAATTATGACCACAAAGTAAGAGTCACTGAGAACTAAGCATGGCATGTCAGTAATACCTACTGTTTAACATTATTATGGGCCTGCTTTTAAAGCAATGCAGCCACAGTACGTGGCATGATGCAAGGACACTATGGAAATACCTTGGTACTTTCGGTACTCAGGCATGCTAACTGTTGGCATAATAGCATTTTACTCATGTCAAAAAAAAAAATGCAGTGCATGGCATAATGTAGGAACACCATTGAACTGCTTTGACACTTACTGTACTTGGCATTCTGTTTTAGCATGATCATTTTTAAGCTATTTTACTCAAGTCAAAGTTAAAATACTGTATATACAGCACATGTCATAATGGAACACTATAGAACTGCCTTGGCACTTTCAGTACTTAGTATGCTCGCACCTGGCAAACTAGCACTAACTGTTTAAGGGTATAGTTTATTAACCAATATTCTCATATTAAATTGCTTTTAAAGCAATGCAGCCACAGTACGTGGCATGATGCAAGGACACTATGGAACTACCTTGGTACTTTTGGTACTCAGGCATGCTAACTGTTGGCATAATAGCATTTTCCTCATGTCAAAAAAAAAAATGCAGTGCATGGCATAATGTAGGAACACCATTGAACTGCTTTGACACTTACTGTACTTGGCATGCTGTTTTAGCATGATAATTTTTAAGCTATTTTACTCGAGTCAAAGTTAAAATACTGTATATACAGCACATGTCATGGAACACTATAGAACTGCCTTGGCACTTTCAGTACTTAGTATGCTCGCACCTGGCAAACTAGCACTAACTGTTTAAGGGTATAGTTTATTAACCAATATTCTCATATTAAATTGCATACATTTAGATGGCATGATGCAAAATCCCGGTAGAACTGCACTTTCGGTTCTTAGCGATATGTTGGTAGGTGCTGGGTTTAGCATTTTGCATATACATACAGTATTCAGCACTAAAACAACCATCTGTTGAAACAAGATATATTCCCATGTTATCACAATGTTTCTGGCACACTAAAAATTAGCATGCTAGGTATTAGCATTGTTAATATTTATATTTTGGGGGATTTTTGGGGAATTTAAACAGCTCTAAGGACCTAGTGTGTGAATGTGATTGTGAATGTTGTCTGTCTGTCTGTGTTGGCCCTGTGATGAGGTGGCGACTTGTCCAGGGTGTACCCCGCCTTCCGCCTGAATGCAGCTGAGATGGTCTCGAGCACCCCCCGCGAACCTGAAAGGGATAAGCGGTAGAAAATGGATGGATGGATGGACTTTACATAGATAGTTCCCAGCAAGATAGGCAATATCTTCAGCATTTTTCTCTAACATTGAGATTTAACATTTAAACAACCATCTATTGAAGCAAGAGATGTTCCCATGTTATTACGATGCATCCATAAAGGTTGCTAGCATGCTAGCTTTTAACATTGTTAACATTTCTGTTTCAAAAATATATTAAGTACAATGCGCAAAATGGTTAAGTCTTGATCCCTTAGTTTAGCAATAGGTAGCTGCCCCATTCTGCGACATTGTATCTAGTTTTTTAATACTCTTCAGTTAACTGGTTAAAATTTATTTTAAATTAATCAGATACATTCAATAAACAGACTTAAATATGTGTCAATTCTGCCATACCAGCTTCTGAAAATCCGAGATTAATTATTTACAGTATTGTGATTCATATATTTCGAATGAGCCAGTTGCCTTGAGGGTACTATACATGTAAGGCTGGTTGGATTAAAAAGGTAAGTCTTGGAATATATGTATCTGACCAGCATTGCATTTGGTTTTGAACCTGTTCAAGGAAGTGTGGATGTTCATTGGGCTTTAAAGGCCTACTGAAATGAATTTTTTTTATTTAAACGGGAATAGCAGATCCATTCTATGTGTCATACTTGATCATTTCGCGATATTGCCATATTTTTGCTGAAAGGATTTAGTAGAGAACATCGACGATAAAGTTCGCAACTTTTGGTCGCTGATAAAAAAAAAGCCTTGCCTATACCGGAAGTAGCGTGACGTCACAGGAGGAAGGATTCCTCTCATTTCCCCATTGTTTACAATGGAGCGAGAGAGATTCGGACCGAGAAAGCGACGATTACCCCATTCATTTGAGCGAGGATGAAAGATTCGTGGATGAGGTACGTTAGAGTGAAGGACTACAGAGGCAGTGCAGGGTGTATCTTTTTTCGCTCTGACCGTAACTTAGGTATAAGGGTTCATTGGATTCCACACTCTCTCCTTTTTCTATTGTGGATCACGGATTTGTATTTCAAACCACCTCGGATACTATATCCTCTTGAAAATGAGAGTCGAGAACGCGAAATGGACATTCACAGTGACTTTTATCTCCACGACAATACATCGTTAAAGCTCTTTAGCTACGGAGCTAACGTGATAGCATCAGGCTCAAATGCAGATAGAAACAAAATTTTAAAAATCCCTTACTGGAAGGATATACAGAAGATCAACAATACTATTAAACCATGAACATGTCAATACACGGTTAATAATTTCCAGCTTGGCGAAGCTTAACAATTGAAGCTAATTTAGCTACGGGGCGGCGGCGGCGGGCGTTGTAGCTTTCGACGACACCCCGGCCGCCATCAGAGTCGGCAAGAAACATATATTTCCCCAAAGTTACGTACGTGACATGCACATAGCGACACGCACGTACGGGCAAGCGATCAAATGTTTGGAAGCCAAAGCTGTACTCACGGTAGTGCGTCTGCTATCCAGCTCAAACACAACACAACCTCCTGGTGTTGGTGTTGCTGTAGTACGCCGCTAATACACCGATCGCACCTACAACTTTCTTATTTGCAGTCTCCATTGTCCATTAAACAAATTGCAAAAGATTCACCAACACAGATGTCCAGAATACTGTGGAATTGTTCGATGAAAACAGAGCAGTTTGTATGGTGACACATTGGGTCCGAATACTTCCGTTGCCGTCGTGACGTCACGCGCATACGTCATCATACCGAGACGTTTTCAGCCGGATATTTCCCGGGAAATTTAAAATTGCACTTTATAAGTTAACCCGGCCGTATTGGCATGTGTTGCAATGTTAAGATTTCATCATTGATATATAAACTATCAGACTGCGTGGTCGGTAGTAGTGGGTTTCAGTAGGCCTTTAACTCAACGGCTGCTGTGCCTTCCAGGGGAGCTTCACTATACACCAATACAAATACACACTGTCTATTTTTAACAGACACAGATACTCAATCAGTTTAAACCAAGGTTTGTCAAAATTTGACATGTGGTTCAAACTCACTAATATACATTGTGTAATTCCATGCTTTTAGCATATACAGTACATATATGTGACATAATAATAGAGACCACAACAGACATGAATGTACGACCACACAAATGTAAAGAAATTGTGTGTCTACTGGACTTATCTGTGTTCTACATTTTTACATTTCGGAAATGCAGGTCCTAAAAAAAGGACCAAAATAAAACTATGAAAATCACAAATACATCAGGGATAGTCAAATAGATGCATTTAACGGAAAGCCGAACTACATTAAAATATGAAATCAGATAGTATCATAAAATATAATTAAGTTTGCGCACTGCAAAGGTAGAGCCTCAAAATGTGTAAGGTATCTTCACTTGTTAGTGCCAAGAATTTAAGGCGTGACCCTGCTGTTTTAATGACCACAATGTGGCTCTTTTTTTCACTACGTTCTTTCCAAATCACTTCCACCACCAGCAGGCAAACACTGGGCACGACAAACAACATCCACAAAAGTACACGGGCAAACTTGCAGAGGAATGAGTGGTTCAGCATGTTCAAGTCTATAATAACAAGAGTAGCAGACAAAAGCTCTGTTTGGCTTTATAGGGGGTAGAGAGTGAGTATCCTTGTGTGTTTGTGTTTCTGTGGTTGGTGTAAGCAGTTGACTGTGCATTTAAACTCCTGAGTGAGTGAGTGGGAAGTGTTTTATGTGCTGAATGTGTGTTGTTTACACTTACTAAATTGATTGTAGAGTCACCTACAAATATAATCTGCTTTTGGTGAGACAAAAAAACAAACTATGATAATAGCTAAGAAAGAAAAATACTACTGTTAAAGGGCTCGTATTATGATTGTTTTTCTACATTTAAAACGTGTTTATGAATGTCCTCATTCAACCAGGTCATTGTCATCTCAGGGCATGCAATCGATTGCGACTGGACGGTTTGGTTTGTCTTAGAAGACGCTTTGACTCTCATCCGAGTAGGCTTCATCAGTTCATGCTCATAGACTTAGATGGGTCAGATCTAGACTAGATTTATGAGCACAAACTGATGAAGCCTACTCTGATGAGAGGCGAAACATTTTCTAAGACAAACCAAACAGTCCAGTTGCGATCGATTGAATGCCTTGCGACACATTCAAAAAACATTTCCTTGTGGTCTACATAACATGTAGTGGTGGTTCTTTGGTCAATATTTTGCCCAGACCATATTTACAGACCATTTTCAAGCCGCTTTCTGACCGTCTCTTTAGGATGCACCGTTTTGTGGGCAGTCTTATTTACGTTCCTCCACTTCAACTGTGTCTGCACCCTATCAACGATGTTTTAATTTTTATAGCTTCCACATGGAGTTTACTGACAGATATAATTTCGAATTATACACTACTTTGTATTAGAAATGGCAACAGCGGAGGATGCATGTGCATGTACGAGACAGTTAGCCCCATAACAAGAGTACAGACAAGAAGAAATAACTTATTGAATATGTCGGACTACAATGGTGGACTCGCACAAAGCTCTTTGGGAAACCTCTACCATATATGGAGTTATCAGCTGATGTCACCAATTGGAAAAACGTCACAAATTGGGCAAATTCCAAACGGCTCTTTTGGAGAAAGTGTGAAGGAAGGCAGGATTGTTTTATAAATATCTCCGCAATGCCTCCATGTCTTGATTTAACATTTTCGGGACCTATGCAGATCCCAAATACACAAAAACAGATACAATTAGGTAAGAAAATTGGTTTTGCTTACAGTAATAGGTCTACTTCAAGTTAAAAATATATAAATTTTACACCCTCATAACAGCCTTAAAGGGTCATATTATGATAGTTTTTCTACATTTAAAACAGTTCTTTTTGAAATGGTGGTTCTTTGGTCAAAATTTTGCATATATTATTTGTTAAACATCATCTTCAAGCCACTTTCTAAGGGTCTGTTCAGAATGCGCTGTTTTGTGGGCGGTCATATTTATGTGCCTCCACTTTGATTGTGTCTGCACCCTGTCAGCCATGTTGTAGTTTTTAGCACTTCCTTATTGAGTTTACTGACAGATAAAAGTTGGAACTATACACTGATTTAGATATGGCAACTGTGGAGGATACGTGTGCATGTAGGAGACAGGAGACACAACATGAGGATAGAGGAAGTGAAGGAGCTTATTCATTGCTAGCATCGGACTACAATGGCGGATTTGCAACTTTCCGGGTAAATCTATACTATACTTGGAGATATCCACTGAAGTCACTAAGTGAGCAAATTCCAAACTGCTTCTTTGGAAGTATGAAGGAAAGCAAGATTATTTTATGAATATCTTCGCCATGCCTCCTTGGTTTGATTTCAAATTTGCAGGATTTGTGCAGATCCCAAAAAACAGGTACTAATATGTAAAAAAACAAGTTGGTTTTGCATAATCAGTCCCCTTTAAATGCATTTTGGATTAGCGCCTAGATGACCCAAATTTCACTAACATATTTTCTTTAATCTGGCAGTCATGTCCCATCATATTAATTAGTTTTGGATAAATGGGTAGATAACTAACATTGCTTAGAAAGATCTTTTTTCATAGCCAGACTCGATATATTGCCCCCTCTTGGTGTGTGATCCTCCACATAACTCAAGCCCATTTCCCCATATTGACAGTGCAGATAAAGGCCTATAAAAATATTATTTTGATCGCTTAATTGTACGTTTTTATCGCCCTGGGCCATGAATACCTCAAAACTGATATGGTTAACTTGAGCAATGAAGATGTATTAATATGTCAGTATATAGACACCTGTTTCCCTATCTTCAGTGTCTGCCTGGTAGGGGTGATATTTGTAATACTTTTTATTCCTTTTTTTAACTTTGCATGCCCCTCTGTGTTTCAATCCTTGTAACGCTCATCCATCCATCCGTCCATTTTCTACCGCTTATTCCCTTCGGGGTCACGGGGGGCGCTGGAGCCTATCTCAGCTACAATCGGGCGGAAGGCGGGGTACACCCTGGACAAGTCGCCACCTCATCGCAGGGCCAACACAGATAGACAGACAACATTCACACTCATGCAAATTTGAATTCCTCTTAAAGAGGAATAAAATATCTATCTATGTTCATCCAGCCTTTTCTCAAACACAATTCAACTCAAGGTATAATTCCAGAAATAAAACATCAGTAAAGGAGGGCAAAAAGAATACTATTAAGCTTCATAATGTAGTAAGGCTGGGCGATATGACTGAAAAATATCACAACATAAGTGTGCAAAAACTTGTGCAACACGTATTGTTCAGAATATTTATTTTTTTCTGCAGGTTCTGACTCTAATTCAAAGCTCTGATTCTGTGCGTGAAAAAAAAAAGGTGCGGAAATAACAATATGCTACCAAAACATACTACACAATATGAAATTGCCTTCAATCTTCTGTAGATGATGTCAGAAGGCTGACATTTTAGTGCTAAAAGTGGACATTCCAAAATGTGCTGAAACAAGTTAGAAAACAAACCTGAAATCCCTACTGTGTCTATTTTGGGGGTAATGTTTCCTACAAACATCATTTTTAGGACCACAACTAAGAAATAAGTGCTAACATTGTCAGCATTAGAAGGGCCCTTTAATCGACTTGTCCTTGTAAAGGGCTATGATCGCACTGCTTCCCCAAGTTGGCTACACAACGCCATCGGTCAAGTTTTTCTTTTTTTTTTGTTTGACTCGATGAACATTGTTCATTTTTTCATGTCGGCACTGTCCTTCACACTTACTTGTCTTTGGACCCATGGTTGGAAAAACAAAGTTTTGTCTGTCTAGCTATTACCTAATGATAGTTAGTGCGACACGGGATGTGTGGTGGAATTTTAGGGGTTTATTCTGGCATTTGCCACGCCAACTAGGTTTATGAAGCTAGCTTGTAACCCAAACAAATAGCAGACAGGTGGCTCATATTTTAAACCGTCGTAAGGTAAAGCGCTCGTAAGCCACGTTAGCACTGTATTTGAAAATGGGTTTTTGTAACTTAACATTTTAATGGTGTAACTTATGTAGGAGGAAAATCTGAACCCCTCTGTTTTTATGACATCCTTATTTTCTTTTGTATCCGCCATTCATCAAGTCAACACTTTGTGTGAGGGAATAGTCTGTATGTGGCGTTGACAGTCTGGGGGGTGAGTCCTGTTGTGTTTGGAAAGTTGGGTACTGACAAAGTCATTCTGCCCTACCGCAGCGATGACATGCATGAGCACATGCATGTATTGCGAGAGTGCTTATTTGGAGCTAAAACTTGTCTCTGTCAGCCAGCATTCTGTGTTCCATCTCCGTTGGCCCAGCAACAGTACAGATGTTTCTGTCACTGCCTTGCACCATAGCAACAGCAGTAGTTGTTGATATGCAGTGATCAACATAGTTTAAGATAATTTTTCTCATGTACTTAGGGTAAGGATAATTTGTGCCACAAAGGCTTTTAGTTGGGTTAAAACAAGCTAATGGTTGTCAAGAAGTGAAGTGAAGTGAAGTGAATTACATTTATATAGCGCTTTTTTCTCAAGTGACTCAAAGCGCTTTACATAGTGAAACCCAATATCTAAGTTACATTTAAACCAGTGTGGGTGGCACTGGGAGCAGGTGGGTAAAGTGTCTTGCCCAAGGACACAACGGCAGTGACTAGGATGGCGGAAGCGGGGATCGAACCTGCAACCCTCAAGTTGCTGGCACGGCCGCTCTACCAACCGAGCTATACCGAGTTTTGTCGTCTTTTCACAGTAGCTCAAAAAGTGTAAGCCAGTGAGCCTTTATTACACAGTTTATGAAGGTATAAGACAAAGACCACCAAAGTTCCAAGTCGGTTAGATTCTGACAGCTCCGGTGTTTATTTGGCATGGCTCGGTTGGATCGGTGAAAGCCCTACTTCCACAGAAGAGATAGACATTTGCTTAGCACCTCTAACTTTGATAAAAACACATCCTAGCGTCTACTAGTGTCATCACATGACGCCAATGCTAACAAATGGCTTTATATTCCAGAATAAACTATTCTAATTGATAATTAGGTAGTTAGTAATTTTTACAAGCTATGGTACATATGCTATAATAAGAGGTGGAAGCAAGTCTCTCATGTGTAAGTCAGGACTCACAGTTAAGTTTCTTAAATTCTTCAGCAAGTCCCAAGTTACTGTGGTAAGACTCAAGCAAGTCAAGTTTTTGCTCAGGTCAAGCAAGAGACAAGTCAGGTCATATTTACAGCACATCACATTGAACAATAAATGATTCAAGGAACTTTATTGGCATACCAGCACACGAGAGACACATCAGATGGCATGAAATGTAGTACACAAGAATGGTAGTATGTACATAATTATTTAAATAGAGTAGGTTATAAATAATAACATAGGCTAATAGGAATAGATTATAAATAGAATATAATAAATGGAAAAACAGGATAGTTTGTGACCCTGTTGTGCAATTAGGATGTAAAAACAATGACTGCAAACCAAATAAAAGCCCAGTTCAGCACAGTTTGGATATGTGTGCAAGTTAAGTGTTCCTGGTGCAGAAACAAATGCTCACAAATGCCTTGGAACGTCTCGGGATCCCCCGGGAGGAGCTGGACGAAGTGGCTGGGGAGAGGGAAGTCAGGGCTTCTCTACTTAGGGTGCTGCCCCCGCGACCCGACCTCGGATAAGCGGAGTAAAATGGATGGATGGATGGTATTCTAAACATTAAATAAGTTAGATCAAAAGTCAGCTTACAATGAACCTATGGGAGCCGTTCAATTCTGCCTATAAAACCCCCCAAAAAACATCCAAACACTTATATTAGGGTTTTATATACATGATGAAGGGATATATGTAATGTAGTAACAGGCACATTTCTAAATACATTTAATATTTACATGTGTTGATCATTTTAAGCATACGCAGAGCATTCATTTAAACAACACATCACGTTTGCTTTTTTTTTCTTTCTTCACTGATTATTGCTCACTGCAGACTTCATGAGAGCCAAGAAACATAATAAAACATCACCTACTGTGCAAGGTCTGCTGTCATTAGGATGCCGACTGCTGGGATGTTCATATAGTCCGGTTTAGATGAAAAATGTCTCATAATCCCTGCAAAGAAACGGTGTGGGGGGAACAAGCGCTTTTTGTGTCGTCCTTGCCAGTTCCAGGTCCTAAATGTCTGTCAAAGTGTCCAAACTTGTCGGATTATCTCCTCAGCCATCTACTTTTCAGGTGAGAGGCATGATTTATGATCTACAATAAACTTACAGGGAGCATGGAAGCGAGGAAACAGCAGACCACTCGATGTAAACATAGGGACACACGGAAGTGATCACGTTGACTGTGGTGAATCACGGCGCCGCTGTAAATTGTTCGTCTGCGTTAGCCGTTATAATCACAATACCACTAATACTTTTTGAATGGTTATTTATCAGATTTTATGGGCAGGGCCGGCCCGTGGCATAGGCCGTATAGGCAAATGCTAAGGGCGCCGTCCAACAGGGGGCGCCACGCCAGTGCCACAAATGCAGGAGAAAAAAAAAAAGAAAAAAAAAGTTGGTACTATTATTTCTAAATACAAAAAATAATCCCACGTTAATTAAAATGCAAAGTAAAGCCTATTTAATAGAAATATTATTTGTTACAACAAATGCCACCGCACGGTGCGCCCCCTCCCTTCCCGTATCATGACTCTCTTTTTGGACGTCACCACCAAAAAAATCAACACAAGATGTCAAAATGGCCAAAACTGTCAGGTGCCCAGGGAAGAAAAAAGAGAAAAGAAGAGGAGAAACGAGAAAAAGACAGAGGTAGCAGGTAGGTAACGTTAGCCTACATACAATTATTTGTCTGTTACAGAATGTGATAGTAACCTGGCTTTTTAGCATTAAGCTAATGTTACATGATTCGGCAATTGCTAATCAATAAATAGCTAGTTCTGTTTTACGTCGGGTTAATATTGTGGAGGGGGCTAAATTGTTATGGAAAATAATAATGTAACGTTAGGTAATTACAGTAATCCCACCTTACATTCCTCAGGGACATTTGTATTAGATCTTTTAAGCAGGTGTTTTTTGTTTACATTGTTATTGCCTTCTGGTTAGCTAATGTTTGCCCTGCAGGTAATAGTCACTTTTCCACCCCTTTATATATTAGGTATAGTTGTAAGCCTAGTTGTTAAAGTGCACATCATTAATGTTAATTAAGCAATATCACATGAGAGGGAATGCTGTTTTTTAATTTGAGCACTGCTGTGATTCGGTTAAAGATAATTATAACATAACATTCTCATATAATACGTTAATTTGCTTTCTTTAAGTTAAAAAAAAAGGTCAAAGACAAAGCTATTCGGTTTCTTGTGAGTATATACACTTCACTGCCGATGTGGGGGGGCGCCACCTAAAATCTTGCCTAGGGCGCCAGATTGGTTAGGGCCAGGCCTGTTTATGGGCATAATTGTAAAGCTCCCATTGGCTCCGCTGTAAGCTGACTTTTATTTACATTTATTTAATATTTAGAATGCTTTTTTTTTTAAATCCATCCATCGTCAGATTTTTCATAATGACTGTGAACAATGGGCAAAATTCCAAAAAAAGTGCAGTTCCCCTTTATCACAACATACTTGCGTTTTAAAATTACTAAAATAAAGCAAAAGAAATCGGTGGTGAGGTAATTTTATGGTAATCAAATATCAGTGCCATTTTTAAACTAGAATTTCATATACCATTCAGAAGATAACTGCTTCAGTAGAAAGAACAACAATCAGAGTGCTTCCTAGCCCTTTTTGGCCAATGTCACGGGTTGATGTAATTACACTTGGGAAACTTCTCTATCCACAGGGAAGTTTTTCAGGAAAATAGACACACTTGCCAACAGGAAGTTGATGTCTAAATAAATCCCTTCCCCCGCCCTGCTTGCTTGGCCTTTTTAAACCGTTACACAGACGGGAACCTTGAAGAAGAAAGCTTTAAACACACAAAACAAAGGCCCGGCTTGGCCTCGCTTAGCACCGCAGTGGTCTGGGCCCGGCAACCTCGGTCGGCCGTCTTACACAGACTGCTGTTTTTACTTTGGTGAGGTCAAGCCTGTCCTGGGAGGCCATTCTGCAAACCAATGTGATAAGTCATTGTGCTTGGTGCACTTGTGGTTTACTCATTCTGTGCTTGGGTGTTTAAGTTAGTCTACATTTTGTCTGAAGGGTCAGTTGAGTTTACTAAACTGCGATCTGGCTGAATGAACAGGCTGCCTCAGCTCTTTATTTTTCTTCCACCTCTTCTAAATTTTTCAGTTTTTATACACATCCGTTTATCCTTCATCTATACTAGATCGCATGGTTAAGAATGTGTATAGCAACTCCGAGCAGACTTTGTGCAAGAAACAGTAAACACATTGTCGATCAATAAATAGGCCAATAAAAATGTTTTCCATTCAATCATTTTCTTGCTTTATGTTTTTGCTTTTTAGCCCCACTGGCAAATGCTCAGTCCCCTGTGGGTTCAAGTCTTTTAGTTTAAATGTGATTCAAGAAGGGGTCAATTTAGATTGTTTTTTTGTTTGTTTATTTTGTACCAGAACTTTGACATCCCTCCCTGTGCCCTCTGTGCCACCCCTGACTAAGCCAAGGGTTGGCTCTCAGTGGTGGCGGTGACACCACAGCCTTAATGACAGGGCACTAGAGCGCTGCGTCCGCCTCGCCCTGCCGCCTCACCTGCTACACACTCACCAGTTTACATACTGCCACAGAAATGGCACTTGTGTGTCTGTGTGTGTGTATAGTTAGAATAATGTTGCTAACACTATTACTAACTGGATGGTTTTACTTAGACTGGCCATTATGCCGATGTCTCAGCATCCTTATTTGAACACACTTGTCACGCTACTGCCATGCTGCTCTCATGCTGGAAATACTTGCTGCTCACTGGCCAAAAACTAAGTGGTGTATCTAAAACAAGCCTGTTGACAGTGTTAGAGCCTTAGTTTTCATGCCAAATAGAGAAAAGGCTAAAGTGGAGCTGCAGTTCTTCAGTGGAAAAACAACTTCTTATTTTCCTGTCATGTTTGCTTTTAGTTTGCTGTTTCCACTGCTTAGTAGAACGCTATGTCAGCATTTGATTGATCTTGGGATTACATAATTTACAGTCGTGGGAAATTTTTTTTTGGTATATTTTGTTAATAAATGATAAATGATAAATGGGTTATACTTGTATAGCGCTTTTCTACCTTCAAGGTACTCAAAGCGCTTTGACACTATTTCCACATTCATCCATTCACACACACATTCACACACTGATGGCGGGAGCTGCCATGCAAGGCGCTAATAGCTTGATGTTTTTGTGTTTAAAGAGTTGGTTTCATGATTAATTTAAACATTTCCTTTTTGTTTTAATCAATCAAGCATTTGGAGGGAATCTGGTAGTCTTGATCGCAGCTTCAGGTTATATTCCGACATTCAACAGTTTCTACAGGAATCACTATCATTTTGAATTTTTCTACTGAGTGTCTGAGTAGCACGATTAAACCGTGTTCTCAATGTACATTTTTTTCATACACGACCTCCTTCGAAAGATTCACATCACTTTCCCTTACAGCAAGCTTTAACTGTTAAAACTGGTAAATGGCATTAAGAGTAATGTCATTCATTTAAATAACAGAACACGTATTGTGTTGCTTATCATAATCATGAGTATTTTATCAATTACCTTGACACAATGGTACAGGTTGGGTCGGGGGACGGCGTAGCTCGGTTGGTAGAGCAGCCGAGCCAGCAACTGGAGGGTTTTTGGTTCAATACCCAGCTTCCGCCATCCTAGTCACATCTGTTGTGTCATTGAGCAAGACACTGATGGTTCGTGAATGTGGAAATAGTGTCAAAGTGCTTTACCCATTTACCATTATATTGTAACCAGAGAAAAATATGTGAGGCTACACAATGACACACGTTTCCTGTTACTTTATGCTGAAAAATTGAGTATATCCCAAACTCAATAAGTTCAAGACATCTACTGTGAAAAAAAACTAACTGAAATATTTTTAGCATGGAGATATGTTTATTTTTCGGTCAGCCTCCATTGGAACAAAGTAGTTTTTTGACAATATTTTCCCAGTCTGCATGCATGCAGGAATCTGTTCAGTACCAGTACTCAAAATTATCAGCTTGTGTTTCATTTCATATTTCAACACAGATTCTCTCGCTGTTGCAGGTGAAAGGGGTTGGCTTGTATTTCCGTCAGCAACTCCTGCAGTCCCGTCATCGTGGCGCCTTTGAACTGGCATATGTGGGCTTTGTCCGCCTCACTGACATGCTATGCAGGTATGTGTTAACATACAGTGTGTCCTGTTGAAAGGTAATACTGCTCAGTGGCTGTGGACATTATACTGCACATCGCAAGGATAACTGTAATTAAGCCAGTACAGCATCCTCTCCTATCACTCTTCATGATGAGTTTGACATTGTTTATGTGGAGGCCTGGTTGGCATGACATTTAGTTTACCTTTGCTTTTTTAAAGGCTTGCTCCTTTTTTCCTGGAGTCATGCAAGATTGTAGGCTGTCATGAAAGGTTGTCTTCTTTGTTGTAGGTGTAATTGGTAAAATAAGGGATGCTCACGAAGAAGTATGGTTCAGTTCAATATTCCTTTTAATTACATTCAAATAGAATTGCGCAATAAAGATGATAAACAATACTAAACATATAAATATGACCCACTATAGAGCTTTCAATACAATCGTCATATCGTGATGATGCATTTTGATGACAAATCCTAGTTTTGTTCCTTTAATTCGACAGTGATAAGCAAACTCAATGCATTGTAGCGCCCTCGCTAGCCGCTACTGTCCCTCCACAGTGGGATGCAACTTCTAAGTCAGTAATCCTTGCCTCCATGGCGGCAAATAAACTAACATTATCGCTGGAGAATGAGGACGATCTAACCTACACACCCTAGGATGATACAAAAAAGCATATCTTACCGCTAAGAAAGAGAAAAATGTAAACCGGGGTTGGTGAATCAATGCAAATATTGACAACAACTATACTATCAATGTATAGTTGAAACTACAGTGATTAGATCGATATTTCTTATCACAAAAGTTTTTTTTTGTCATTTTTTTGATTGTTTACTTTTACTCATTAAGGGCAAAAACCAAAGTATTTAAATCAGAGCCAATAAAGTTTTTTTTATTATTATTATTTTTTTACTATTGACTTTGTTATACATGTATGTAATAAAAGGTCATTAGGAAATAAATAAAATTAATAACAATAAATACATAAAAATAAATATTACAGTTGATCCAAATGTTAATCATTCAATGATCTTGAAAATTTAAAGTACCAATATCAGCATTGGTATGGCCGATGGAGTTGTAGTGCTTGTAGGTAATGCATGCTGCATGCTGCTTCTGCTTGCTACTTTCTGCTTTCAGCTACCGCCGCCGTCCAGCCCCTTTTTTTTACAGAAGGTAAGAAGAGGAGCAGAGTGTGTAAGTCTCCTCAGCTGGTACAAAGCATTTCCATTGCCAGGACCCGTAGATGCCTCCTTTTTGCCACACACGGTAACTGACATCCTCGCGTTTCCAGGCTAAGTTGTACAGGATCTCAGAACAGCAGGGGGCCCTAAAGATGCGGCATGCAGGCCCTCCGGTATGTGGACGTGCCCTGCTACCTGTCAACCTCTGCCCCAGCTTTGGACAAATAGTGAAGACCTCCACGGTGGACCAAGTGGAAGATGGCTGCAGGGAGAAGCACCACAACGGCTGGGAAGGCTGCAGCAAAGATGGGTCTTCGGTCCTCTTGGTCTCCTTGCCACTGGACTTCCAGTCCTTTTTTTTGCCAAGGACTGTGTATCAGTCTCCCCACATTAAAAGATTTAACACAGAGGCGTCGTCCTTATAGGGTATGCAGGTCCAGGATTGACCCACAGGGACCAAAAAGGAGGGCAGTCATACTTGACCCCGAGTGACCGCAGATGATGATGATGATGGTATGGCCAATACTTCCCCTGTAACCACTTGGTAATCGATCACTTAACACATTTGTAGTATCGCCCAAAACTAATGTAAATTATCCAAACAACAGAAAAATAAGTGGTTATTATATTTTAACAGAAGTCTAGACTTCACACTTTTAGCAGCAACCCTGCAGTTACAATGGGATGTGATGTTGTGAAGCTAATACTACAAAACATATTTAATAAGGAATTGATATGCCACAAGTCAGTTCAGCCATTATGCAGGTTACTGAAGAGCAAATCCGGCAGAATTTAGAAAAGAAGGGACTGACAACAGCAGATGTCTCGGCAGCAGTGATGAAGAACTGGAGCTGTCCGTGCTGATTGGTGCTGACTACAATTGGAAAACAGTTTCTGACAAATGGGAAAGGTTTTCTTGCCATAGAAGCCTTATTTGGCTGGACAGTACAAGGGCCAGTGTCCATGGCAAGCATTAATGAAGCTTCATGCATGAAGATCTGCATCGATGAGGCTAAACAAGTTTCAGAACTGCTGTGCGCATTCTGGGAAATAGAATAGATTGGCATCTCCAACAAAGGTGATGAACGAGCAGATGACATTGAGGCTCAACAACACTACAACAGATCAGTCAGTTACATAAAGAGGGGATATAATGTGAAGTTGCCATAAAAAAGAGACTCACCGGGAGTTCCAGGCAACCAGAATTGCCCGATTTTAAAAGCTTTGAAGGTTTAAAAAGGAAACTGAAAACGGATGAGATGCTATTCAAAGGCTATAGGAATGTAATAGACGATTACATTCAACAAGGAACATGTGCAAGGGTCTCAGAGACCAAATACATGGAGGAAGCTGGAAAAAACAATGTCGAGTACTACTTGCCCCACCATGCTGTGATCCGAGAGGACAAGATACCAACCAAGTTGAGTTATTTTTGATGCCTCTGCACATTAAGATGGCTGCCCATTGCGCAATGATTGTCTGCTCACTGGATCAAACCTAAATCCAGACCACCTTGCCATTCCTGTCAGGTTCAGGCTGCATCGTATCACTTTCATGACAGACATTACCAAGGCCTTCCTTCAGATTTCAACTGCAGAAGAGGACAGAGATGCTTTGAGGTTATTGTGGCTCACTGGACCCCCTGACACGGAGCAAACAAAACTGTGCTCGATGAGAATGACTCGTGTCATCCAGCCCATTTTTGCTTGCAGCCACACTTGGACATCACCTGGAGAAATACCAGCCAAGTCACCCACAGGTTGCTAACACAATCAAAGACTCCTTTATGTTGACGATTTTGTTGCATGCTCAAAAGATGTTGAAAATATGTGCTAAACAGAAGTCCCAAGGATATCATGTCAACCACAGGCATGAGTCTTTGTAAATGGACAGCAAATTTCCCCGGAACTGAAGGCCAAATGGCAGGGTAGTGACTTTGACTTTACAGTAGAACCTGAAGCACATGACTGTGTTAAAGGTGCTTGGACTCGTGTGGAGGCCGGAGACTGACAACGTGTCTTCAGCCTAAAACACCTCATGAACATTTTCAAAGACAAGGAAAATACAACAATAAGCGTTTTGCGGTCATCAGCCAGGACGCTTCTTGCCCCTATTCAGGATAATAGTGAAGTGCAGTTAAAATATGTGGCTAATAGAGTAATTTCCATGTCTATTCATTCATTGGCTTAATTGCATTGTTAAATGTAGTGACATAGTATGGCCACGTGTTGCTAATGCAGATATTCTAGTCAGAAGAGCGAAGAATAAGAAGCGTAGAGAAGTCTTGAAAAAACGTTTTTTTCGCTCGTAGATAAACACATTGAGTGAGTGTTTATGTTGTGTGAGCACGAAATAAAAAGAACAAGACTTCTCGTTTGGCCTTTAATCAGCACAGTTACGGCTAATCTCCCACAGACACCCCAACAAAGGGTGGATAAAGGAGGCATGAGGTTGGATTTGTTTTAACATAAAGGAAATAACACTACAAGAAGTAATGAACTGAACCAAACTGTACCACTTGGTTGAAATCAGGGTTGTCACCGTACGCTATAATGATGTACAGTGCATACTTTGATTTTTTTTTAATCACAATTCGGTTCATTTTTGATACAGTCAGGGAACACAATACAAAACATACAACTTGTTAGCTTTTGTGTCAACAGTTTTGTTGATCTTTTAAATGAAAGACACAAAACTGCAACTGACCAGCAGGCAATTCTCTAATAAATACAACAAATCTAAAACGCACTATAACCCTTAGAGGTAAACTTTATTTTTAGCTTCTTTAAATTTTTGTCCATCTGTTAAAAGTTTCACTATTTTTTGCATACCTTTTTGTTCTCCAACAAGGAGCTAAATGGCAAAAGTCACAAAACAAAATCAGTTCCAAGTTGTAGCTGCGTTCTCCATTTCTACCGAGCAAATCTTTTGTCTTATCCACTTGACATGATCCATTGACGTATCTCACTCGGAAGGCAATGTGTTCCCAAAGAGGTTGATCAATAAGCTTATTTTATATGAAAAATCCTTAACTTATTTTTTGAACTACCAAATAGATCAAAAAGGTGAGAGACGCCGAGATGAGCGGTCGCACCCTCTTTCGCTCCCGATCGGGAATCCAAACAACTGCTCGGATTATCCCACACTTCCTCCTTTTTCTACTGTGGATCACGGATTTATATTTTAAACCTCCTCGGATACTCTACCCTCTTGAAAATGAGAGTCGAGAACGCGAAATGGACATACACAGTGACTTTTATCTCCACGACAATACATCGGCGAAGCACCTTGGCTTTGGAGCTAACGTGTTAGCATCGTGCTTGTCTGCACATCGAGGCAAAGTGAACATGCCCCTGACTGGAAGGATAGATAGAAAGTCAATAATACTACTATTACTCCTACTATCAGGAGACACTGAACTCAACCCTGGACCTGCAACAACACGGTTAATGTTGTCCCGACTGGCGAAGACTAGCAATGCTACTGCTAGCGTCGCCATCGAAGCTAACTCGGCTACCGGCTCATCTCAGCTCAAGCTCACCTGTGCTCCAGCGGTCGGCGGCTCGGCGGAGGACTTCGCCCCGTTCATCGACACGGTCGGAGGCTCGGCGGCGGCGGTGGAGGACGACCCGGTCATCAGAGAAGGCAGCGACTCAGCGGCGGTGAACGACGCGGCGGCTGCGGTGGACGGCGACCCAGACATCGGTGATTGCGGGGAACTGCACGAGATGGCGGGGGTCCACGCGACCTCTCCCCGGTCCCGGACGGTCGAGGACGCGGCATACACGGGATTTAGAGGCGCCTTTACACAAACATTTTCGTTATTCTCTTTCTCTTTGTCTTCAAAAAAGCCCGCCAAAAGGAAACCCAACCCATCCCCCAGCAACCCTACCTGGCCTCCTCCTCCCTCTCCCTCCCCTACCCCTTTCTCTCCCTCCCCCTTCACCTGGAGGACGATCAATATGCCTCTCTCTCTCTCTCCTCTCTCTCCTTGCTCTTCAACTGCAACAGCAATAATAACCAACAATTTTTCTGGTCAGTACCACAACACAGCGGACTCTGATGCTCTTTTTGGTTCCAGTGGACTACACATCATCCACCTTAATGTGAACAGCCTCTCTAGAGCCAAACTCGACCAAATCAGAGGAATGTTCCTCAACACGAAGGTAAAAATCTTGTGTTTCTCTGAAACCAAATTTGATCAAAGTATTTCTGACTCCGAGATAGAAATACAAAACTTTTCGGTTATCAGAAAGGATAGGGATAAACACGGTGGGGGCGTTTGTATGTATATTCACCAGGATATTAAATACATAACTCGCACTGATCTTAACCACAATGACCTGGAATCTGTGTGGGCGGAAATCAAATTTAAAAATGCTAAGCCGGTACTAATAGGGACTGTTTATAGACCCCCTAATCAGAGTGATTTCTATGGGGCTTTGGAAGAATGCTTGGCGGGGACAGACAACATGGAGAAAATTATAACTGGGGATCTGAACACAGATATTCAACGCAAAGATGCGCCTGTCTTCAGATCCTTCAGCAAGTTTTGTAATCTGCACGGTCTTTCCCAGCTAATAGCGCTACCCACAAGGGTGTGTGATTCCACCCAATCAACCATAGATCTCATTCTCACTTCAGACCGGCCTAAAATAAAAAATAGTGGGGTCATGATCTGTGGTCTTAGCGACCACTATCTAACCTTCTGCACCCGTAAAATAGCTAAACCTAAAGCCAATGGCCACATAACAGCCCAATCCAGATCCCTCAAAAAATACTCCAATGACAATTTCAATTTAAAATTAGATGAGTGGGACTGGTCCCCTGTGCTCGCGAGCAACTTGGTCGATGTCGCTTGGGATCGCTTCAAAACGGCGTTCCTAAAGATACTAAATGACATGGCTCCCGTGAAAACAGTCAGGATCAAAGCCCGCTCGGAACCATGGATGAATCCGGACCTATTAGCTGCCATAAAAGACAGAGACAGGAAATACTCTGAATACCAAAAATGTAAAACAGAAGTAGATAAACAACCCAATAATATCAACCTCAAATTACTCCTTTCAACTCTCAAAAAGCAATGCAATAAATTAAGAAATAAGTCAACCAACCTGACTAAATCCTTAAAAAAAAATTACATTAACGACAAAATAGAGGAAAACACGAATAAGCCACGTGAGCTCTGGAAAATTCTCAACAACCAGCTTCCTGGTTGCAGCCAGAAACTTAAAACAAGACTCACCAACATCAGCATCAAGGAGGGTGACTCCCTCATTACAGACAAAATGGAGGTAGCTAGCAGACTTAAAGGCCTACTGAAATGATTTTTTTTAATTTAAACGGGAATAGCAGATCCATTCTATGTGTCATACTTGATCATTTCGCGATATTGCCATATTTTTGCTGAAAGGATTTAGTAGAGAAAATCGACGATAAATTTCGCAACTTTTGCTCGCTGATAAAAAAAAGCCTTGCCTGTACCGGAAGTAGCGTGACGTCACAGGAGCTAGTATTCCTCACAATTCCCCATTGTTTACAATGGAGCGAGAGAGATTCGGACCGAGAAAGTGATGATTACCCCATTAATTTGAGCGAGGATGAAAGATTCGTAGATGAGGAACGTTACAGTGAACGACTTGAGAGGCAGTGATGGACGTATCTTTTTTCGCTCTGACCGTAACTTAGGTACAAGCTGGCTCATTGGATTCCACACTCTCCTTTTTATATTGTGGATCACAGATTTGTATTTTAAACCACCTCGGATACTATATCCTCTTGAAAATGAGAGTCGAGAACGCGAAATGGACATTCAGTGCCTTTTATCTCCACGACAATACATCAGCGAAATGCTTTAGCTACGAGCTAACGTGATAGCATCGTGCTTTAACTGCATATAGAAACAAAATAAATAAACCTCTGACTGGAAGGATTGATAGAAAATCAACAATACTATTAAACCGTGGACATGTAAATACACGGTTAATGCTTTCCAGGCTGGCGAAGGTTAACAATGCTGTGCTAACGACGCCATTGAAGCTAACTTAGCAACCAGACCTCACAGAACTATGTACTCTCTCCTTTTTCTATTGTGAATCACGGATTTGTATTTTAAACCACCTCGGATACTATATCCTCTTGAAAATGAGAGTCGAGCACGCGAAATGGACATTTAAAGTGACTTTTATCTCCAAGACAATACATCGGTGACACACTTAGCTACTGAGCTAGCGCGATAGCATCGTTCTCAAATGAAGATAGAAACAAAATAAATAAACCTCTGACTGGAAGGATAGATAGAAAATCAACAATACTATTAAACCGTGGACATGTAAATACACGGTTAATGATTTCCAGGCTGGCGAAGGTTAACAATGCTGTGCTAACGACGCCATTGAAGCTAACTTAGCAACCAGACCTCACAGAACTATGTATTCTCTCCTTTTTCTATTGTGAATCACGGATTTGTATTTTAAACCACCTCGGATACTATATCCTCTTGAAAATGAGAGTCGAGCACGCGAAATGGACATTTAAAGTGACTTATCTCCAAGACAATACATCGCTGACACACTTAGCTACTGAGCTAGCGCGTAGCATCGTTCTCAAATGAAGATAGAAACCCATCAACAGCCGTGCTCACCTGCATTCCAGCGATCAACGGCACGACGAAGGACTTCATCCATGGGTTTGGCGGCAAGCATCGGCTAGGCGTAGAAAGTAGTCCTTGTTGTGTTGCTGTAAGTATTGTAATGCCCCGCAGTGGAGAACGAGTCACACAGACGAGGAAGCGCTGCTCAATCGCTTTATTAAAAAGCGGTAACTGGTTGTAGTTCAAAAAGTAACGCACACACATACACGAGCTGCTGTTAGCCAAAACTCACGCTCACACACACAAGTTCTCCGCCAACTCACCCGCGCATGCGCGTTCCCCAAACCCTTAAAGACAGTACACTAATGCAAATATCACAGATATTACAGTATTGTACTTAGCCGCTAAGACACCGATCGATCCCACCTACAACGTTTTTCTTTGCAGTCTCCATCGTTCATTAAACAAATTGCAAAAGAATCACCAACACAGATGTCCAGAATAATGTGGAATTTTGTCGAAGAAAACAAGAGGCTTTTCTATCGGGTCCGATGGGGTCCAACCACTTCCGTTGCTTTTGTGACGTCACGCGCATAAATCATATCCAAAGGAGTTTTTCAACCGGAAGTGTGGCGGGAATTTTAAAATTGCACTTTATAAGTTAACCCGGCCGTATTGGCATGTGTTGCAATGTTAAGATTTCATTATTGATATATAAACTATCAGACTACGTGGTTGGTAGTAGTTGGTTTCAGTAGGCCTTTAACATCTTTTTCACCAGCATAGCCGCAACTCTTGTCAACAAGCTGTCCCACCACTCTGGTCGCTTTGGTGTAGAACACATTAAAGCCTTCTACAGAAAGCTAGGAGTATCCAACAATGATATCACATTAGAAATGGTCACAGCTGATGAGGTGTTTAAAAAATTGAGCGCGCTCCACCCTAACAAGGCCACCGGCCTTGATAATATTCCCTCCAGATTCCTCAGGGACTCTGCCTCCATCATTGCCCCGATCATCACGCACATAATAAACCTATCAATTACACAAGGCCAAGTACCAAAAGATTTTAAGATAGCAAGAGTAACTCCCCTCTTTAAAAAAGGAAGCAAATTGGAACCTGGCAACTACCGACCTGTTTCTATTCTCAGCTCCATTTCGAAAGTAATGGAGAAAATAGTTTATGAACAGGTCGATAGTTACCTTGCCACTAATAAACTCATGTACGAATTCCAATCCGGCTTCAGAACTAACCACTCCACTGACACATGCCTTCTCTATCTGACCGACCACATCAAACATGAGGTGGACGCGGGCAAATAATGCGGCATGGTCATGCTGGACCTTCAGAAGGCCTTTGACACCGTTAACCACGCTATACTGTTGGATAAGCTCAGAGCAATCGGATTCAACAAAACCTCTTGGAGCTGGATGCAGTCTTACTTGGAGGGGAGGGAGCAGGTGGTAGAGGTGAACGGCACCGTGTCACCCCCCCTCGGTGAGCTGTGGAGTCCCCCAAGGCAGTATATTGGGACCTTTACTGTTCCTAATATACATAAACGACATGTCATCGGCATGCGACTGTGAATTGTTTTTGTTTGCGGATGACTCTGCCTTGCTGGTATCCGGCAAGGACAAGTCACAGGTGGAGAAAATCCTCAGTGCTGAGCTCTGTAGAACTTGCACCTGGCTCGCTGACAACAAGCTATCCATCCACTTGGGTAAAACAGAATCCATCCTGTTTGGGTCCCACATCAAACTTAAGAGAGTCAATGACTTCACCATAAAAGTAGGTGACAGTGTCATCACCAGGAAAGATGAGGTCACCTACCTAGGTTCCATTCTAGAGGCTAACCTTTCCTGTGATAAAATGGCAACCAAGGTAATCAAAAAGGTTAACCAACGAACGAGATTTCTCTACAGAATTTCCTCTCTGGTCAACAAAAGCACCTTGAGGATTCTGGCGGGAACTCTCGTTCAACCCTTTTTCGATTACGCATGCACCTCCTGGTACCCTAGCACCTCCAAAACCCTCAAATCTAAACTCCAAACATCTCAGAACAAGCTAGTCAGGTTACTTCTAGACCTCCACCCCAGATCCCACCTCACTCCTACCCACTTCTCTAAAGTGGGCTGGCTCAAGGTGGAGGACAGAGTTAAACAACTTGCACTGAGCCTAGTCTATAAAATCCGCTACACCTCCCTGATACCGAAGTACATGTCAAACTACTTCCTTAACGTAAATGACCGCCATAACCACAACACCAGGGGGTGCTCCACTAACCACGTTAAACCCAGATTCCGAACTAACAAAGGTCTTAACTCATTCTCTTTCTATGCCACATCAATGTGGAATGCGCTCCCAACAGGTATAAAAGAAAGGGCATCTCTATCCTCCTTCAAAACCGCAATAAAAGTTCACCTCCAGGCAGCTACAACCTAAACTAACACCCTCCCCGGATTGCTAATAATCAAATGTAAACAATCAAATGCAGATACTTTTTCTTTTTCTTATGCCTTCTGATCTCTCTCTCTCTCTCTCTCTTTCTCTCTCTCTCTCTCTCTCTCTCTCTCTCTCTCTCTCTCTCTCTCTCTCTCTCTCTCTCTCTCTCTCTATGTCCACTACTTGATGTCCATATCCCCCCCCCCCCCTCTCCACACCCCTGATTGTAAATAATGTAAATAATTCAATGTGATTATCTTGTGTGATGACTGTATTATGATGATAGTATATATGATAGTATATATCTGTATCACGAATCAATTTAAGTGGACCCCGACTTAAACAAGTTGAAAAACTTATTCGGGTGTTACCATTTAGTGGTCAATTGTACGGAATATGTACTTCACTGTGCAACCTACTAATAAAAGTCTCAATCAATCAATCAATCATGTTGAGCAGAGAATCATTTTTTTTTCTTTTACAAATACAGTTGTATTTTAAGTTTTTTTGAGGAACTACCAAAGCAATTACTCATATGCTCACTATTGACCCTCACTATTTTTGTTCCTGTAAGGAATCTAAGAAATAAAAAATGTAATTATGTTTTGTCTGAATTGTGGCTTGTGGAAAAACCTCTTTAGATCTGCGACAGGTGAGAAGATTTAGGAACTGTGTACCTTCCGCTCATTCAAATAAAACCAACACTAAAACAAACAACTTGTTTTTCAATATTTTTTCTTCAGACCTAAAATGAAAAAAACAAATATGGAATAGTTTTTCAAATTTTAGATTTTGTGCACAATTCGAAAATTGACGTAACGGATAACGGGCATTTTGACTTATTTGAAAATCCATTTTAGACACCAAGTTTACCGGGAAGTAGATGTCCTTGGACTTGGGCTTGCAAGTAAAAAAATGTACCGGACCGATGGACTCTAAATCAAGTTGAAGTTATAGAATGTCGTTATTTTTACCTAGCCAAACATTGAAAATGTAGTATAGTGCATCCGTATCGCTTCACGTTTTTCACATTTTATGTTATATTCCAAAATAGAATTAAACATTTTTTTCCCTCAAAATTCTACACACAATACCCAGTAATAATGTGAATACACTTTTTTGTTTATTTGTTTGTTTGTTTTTAAAAAATTTTTGCAAATGTATTAAATAAAGAATAAGAAATCACATGTTCATAAGTATTCACAGCCTTTGCCATGAAGCTCAAAAGTGAGCTCAGGGGCATCCTCTTTCAACTGAACATCTTTAAGATGTTCCTACAGCTTAATTGGAGTCCACTTGTGGTAAATTCAGTTTGTTGAACGTGATTTGGACTGGCGCACTCTCTCTAGGTCGTCCTCAGACGAGCCTTCCATCGTTGCTTCCAGTCATCCCGATTCTCCATACATTTGGCCAGTTCCTTGGTACTCTGAGCTCCTGCATCCTTCTTGAGTATGTCCACGTATGTTAGTGTGGGACGTCCTCTTGACCGATGCCCATGTGTTGGTTCCCACAGTACCAATTTGCTGGCTGGCAGCTCCTGATGCCTTTGGCAGTGCCCTGCTAGTCTCATTCTCCTTACAGCAATCTTCTCGCTCACCCTTGGTATTCCCCTGTAGAGGACTCTGTTGGTTACGTGCGCACTCTTGTTGATGTTATGCACTGCACGCAGCATCCTGGTGTAGCAACCATCCAGAGACCTCTCCAGGGTTGGCTTCAGGGTCCAGCATTCGCTGCCATAGAGGAGAACGGACTCAACTGTCGCGTAGAAGAAGCTGAGTTTGATTTGGCGGGGGAGGTTGGAGCTCCATACACTGGTCATGCCGTTCAGGGCCCTCCATGCAAGTGCCTTCCTCACTTTTAAATCCTGCTCAGTTGAGTTGACCCATCCGCCCAGGTATTTGAAGTCCTCAACTTCTTTCAGCACAGTGCCTCCTGCTGTTATCAGAGGTTGATGTTCTGGTGGAACATTGTAGGTCATGACCTCAGTTTTCTTGGCATTTAGCCTAAGGCCAACCTTGGCGCACTCTAGCTCTACCCTGTGTAGGAGTTCTTGTGCTTGTTCCACGTTGTTGGAGAGCAGACTGATGTCATCCGCATAGTCAAGGTCTGTCAGGACCACTGCCGGTTGTCGACTCGACTTCCTTGGTGTCAGCGTGAAGCCAAGTTCCTGCTCTCGCCCATTTATTGCCTTCCTGAGCGCATGATCAAGGACTATGATGAAGAGGAAGGGGGCTAGTGTATCCCCTTGTATAACTCCAGCCAGGATGTCAAACTCCTCGCTGTTGCCATCTGGGGTCACCACCCTGGCCCTTGTTCCTGCGTACATGGACTCTATTGCTCGGAGTAGGTTCGGAGGAATACTGTATGCCTTCAAGATCTTCACCATCGTGCCTCGATGTATCGAGTCAAATGCCTTTTTGAAGTCTATGAAGCATAGGACTGCAGTCAGGTTGTCCTTCCTCACCTCCTCAATCAATCTCCTAAGTGCCAAGATCTGGGCTGTAGTTGTTCGTCCTTCTCGAAAGCCGTTCTGATTTACTCTCAGGTGAGGGTCGATTGCATGCCGGACCCTGTTTAGGATCATGCGGTTGTAGACTTTCGCAGTGATACAGGTCAGGCTGATGCCTCGGTAGTTGTCTGGCTTCGAGAGGTCTCCGGATTTGGGCACTGGTACGATGTTTGATAGAGACCACATATCAGGCAGCCGATTGTGCAGCAGAGCAAGGTTGCAGAACTCTAGAATGATGTCATCAAGATCACAGTTCTTCACGACCTCTGGGGGTATGCCGTCCGGGCCAGCGCTTTTTCCCACTCTTACTGTGGCTTTTGCCCTGGCGAGCTCTCCGAGTGTGAAGGGACCATCGTTGATGTTCAGGTTTGGGAGGACTGATGGTATTTCTTCTTCCTCAGCTGCGTCTGCTGTTTCTCCCAGCAGCCTTTTGAAGTGACTGGACCAGGTTGTCACCCTCTCCTCCGGGCTGTGTCCCTCCACCTGTCCCTCCTTGGTCCTCTTCCGCCCCGTCATCTCATTGATGACCCTCCAGGCCTCCCCATACTGTTGTTCACCTTGCGCCGCCTGCACCCTCCGCACTCTCTCCATCAGTTCTTCCCCTTTGATGGTATCATAGCATTTGAAAAGAAACTGTTTGGCTTCATTCAGCTCGCCACGCCTCTCCACAGTTGGTTCCCGCTCAAAGTTGAGGCGGGCTTCCTCCACCATCCCTCGTGCTGCTACGACCTCTGGGTGTTTGGATCGTCTGGAGGTACTGACTCTCTCCATCATGGGCACGTACAGCCTGGTCGCCTCCTCATTCGCAGTGACGAATCTCCTGTATTCTCCACTGGCCTCCGCTCCCCTGTCCAGCTGCTGGAATCGTCTCCTCATCTCCTCTGCGTATCTGGTTTGAAGGCCAGGGTCACTTGAGAAAGCTTTCCAGTTATACCGGATCTTGGGACTTGGTTTGGGGACCCTGAGGCTCAGGCAAACTCTCATTGAGACCACACGGTGGTCTGAGCCCACAGAACTAAAAGTGCTGTATGGCTCAGCATTCAGGATGGAGTTCCTCCATTTCTTCCTCACTAGGATGTAATCTAGCTGCCGTAGTGTTCCTGAGGCTCGGTCTCGGAAGGTCCACCTCTTTCCTGTTCTCTTCCGGAAGATGGTATTCGCCGCCAGTAGCTCGTGTTCCATGAGGAAGGCAGTGAGGTAGGTGCCGTTGCGGTTGGTAGAGTCGTGGTAAGGGAAGGGTGCGTCCTCTGGTCCAAGCCTTGCATTGAAGTCCCCAAGGATTGCCAGGAAGTTGTGCGCTGGGACGCCACGGACCGCTCTTAGAAGGTCCTCAAAGAACTTCTCCACCACGTCAGATGGTGCCACGTTGGTGGGTGAGTACACGACTATGACTGTTGTTACTGGGTTGCCCGAGAACTCTGCGCTCAGAATCCTGTCGGTGTGGTGGTAAACCCGACGGAGAGCCTTACGTGCCCGTGGGCCCAGCATTAACCCTACACCGCCTGTTGCGGCCTGGGCCTCGTTCCTCCACGCAGATGCAGAAATGAACGTGCATCTCTCCACTCTGCAGTACAGGATGGGGTCATCAGTGTGCACTCTCCTGTGTTCTTGGACCCCCAGGATCTCCACTCCCCGTTCCTCTGCACAGTGTGCAAGCTCTATCAATCTCGCTTCTTCTCTCGCTGTGCATGCGTTGAAGGTTCCCATAACAAATGGTCTCCGACAGCGCATGAGTGCATTGGACGTGGTGCTGTGTTCGGACAGGACCCTCCCTGGGACAATCCCAGGGTTTGAGGTCCTGTCGTCATGGTGTCCTCCAGGAGGAGGACCAGCACCACCATCCGCTGCGATGTTCCTGCGGACTCCCGCCGCTGGAAGTATAGGATTTGGGATGACTTTGTACTCCATGGTTGGCTTTACTATGCTAATAGCGAACTGTGGGGCGCAACTCCTCGCAGTCCCGGTTTTAGTTCAGAGTGACCTTCTCCTAGACAGGTTGCCATCCAAGGCTTACGAGCCCCATCTGCCCGAATGCGGCAGGTAGCACGGGGGTACATCTTACCCGTGGCGGTATTAACCCGACCTGACTACCACACCTGACTATATATAAGGTCCCACACTTGACAATGCATGGCAGAGCACAAACCCAGCATGAAATCGAAAGAATTGTCTGTAGACCTCTGAGGCAGGATTGTCTCGAGACACAAATCTGGGGAAGGGAACAGAAAAATATCTGCTGCCTTGAAGGTCTCAATAATCACAGAGGCCTCCATCATCCATAAATGGACAACGTTTGAAACCATCAGGACTTTTTCTAAAGCTGGCCGGCCATCTAAACTGCGCGATTGGAGGAGATAGGCCCTAGTCAGGGAGGTAACCAAGAACCTGATAGTCACTCTGTCAGAGCTACAACATTGGAGAGAGGAAAACCTTCCAGAAGGACAACCATCTTTGCAGCAATCCACCAATCAGGCCTGTATGGTTGTATGGCCGGAGGGAAGCTGTTCCTTTGTAAAAGTTTGCCAAAATGCAACTAAAAGACTCTCCGACCATGAGAAACAAAATTCTCTGGTCTGATGAGACAAGCATTATGTTTGTAGGAAACTAAGCACGGCTCATAACCAGGCCAATACCATCCCAAAAGGGAAGCATGGTGGTGGCAGCATCATGCTGTGGGGATGTTTTTCAGCAACAGAAACTAGGAGACTAGTCAGGATAGAAGGAAAGATGAACACAACAATTTACAGAGACATCCTTGATGAAAACCAATGTGTCTCTTCCAACCTGATGGAGTTTGAGAGGTGCTGCAAAGAGGAATTGGCGAAACCGGCCAAAGATAGGTGTGCCTAGCTTGTTGCATCGTATTCAAAAAGACTTGAGGCTCTAACTGCTGCCAAACGTGCATTGCTCAGTGGCTGTGAATACTTATGTACTCGTGAATTCTTAGTTTTTTATTTTTGATAAAATGCAAAAAGCTCTAAAAAGATATGGACAATAATGATGATTAGTTAAGTCAGGATTTTTTAATCTTGTCATCATGATGAGCGAGTTCACAAAATGGTGGGCTCAGCAGCAAATAACTAATCACATAGATTTGCTTCTTACGGTTTAGGTCACTCATGAAAATAATTTAATCAAGAATAAAATGATTGAACTTTTTGGAGGAAACACTGTTACAGTTGCAAAATGCAAGAAAGAAGGCTGGTAGAAAATAACACAATACGTTAATTCCTAAACCTTCACATCATTAATAAACACATCAACACCATTAATGTGTTGATGTGTTTTTAGTGTCTACAAAAGCGCTCTACAAACGTATATCATTATTACATACACATACAGTATATACAGTGTACTGCAAGACTACTCTTTTAATGGTGTAGTTTAGTTGTATGCTTTCAATTTGAAGGAAACAATTGAAAAGAAAAGTTATTTCCTTTTTTTGGTGTTAATTTTATATTGAAAAACAAATGAAAGTTAAGGTGCGCAGACGGAACAGTATTTTGTATCAGCCAGTCGATTTTGTTTTCTTCTTGTTGTATTCCATCAGATAAATGCTAGAGTATTTTATAATGAGGGTGAAATTCAAGTGGTTGTGTGATGTGTGTGTTTTCTGGGCCCTTGTGGAAGTATGCATGTGTTTCAGGAAGGGAAGAGCAGTGTGTGGCCGGTATGCAGCGTGTGTGCTGGTTAATGGGGTGTTGATTGCAGGGTGCTTAACCACAGTCTTTTGATGCTCTGTCATGGGATCTGGCATCGGTGTGTTCCACTGTGTTTGCACTCTCAGATTGTGCCTCAATGTCTGTGTTCTTTTTAACTCTTACATTCATTGCTCATTTTATGTCTCTTTTTGACACAACTGTAACATTCCTCTTGTCATTCATTCACATTAATATTTGCTTACATTTACAGCACATACCTAACTGCTGTTTGTCAGAGGATACACATGTGCCAAGTCAGGTCATGTGGGCTGCATTGTTACTCATAACTTCATTTAATTGTTTAGCTCTCACTCACTCCCAGCCTTTTGATTTAAGGATGGATACCTTTCACATTTAATTGGTATTGTACCAATTCCCGGTACCATAGAAACCATACCAGTAGGGATGATACTCGAAACCGATTTTCCCGGTTGTTCGATAAGAAAAGAACCGAGTCCTCAAACTCTAATCCCTTTTTGAGAACCGGTACCCGTTATCGAGACCACTATAGTAAAGAAAAAGAATTGGTTCTTTATTCGAATCCCTGGGAACGAATCCCGTCCCGACCAGAAATTCCCCGTGGGACATCACAAGAAATGACGTCACGTAGCTCAGTTATTAGGCGCAGATAGGGAAAGCAGGAAAAAAATGGACCGGAAAAAGCGCTCCAAGGTGTAATAAAGTTCAAAACAAAAGGTATAATCCAATGAATAACTTTACTGAGAGATTTGAGCAGGGTACAAACACATGACGAACACTTTTACGACCAACCGGAAACATAGCAACAAGGCTAGCAACGCACCTCCTTTACGGCAGCTGTCGCAACGTTCTTAAAGCAACCGCAGCACATACATATATATACAACATATATCTCCCTTTTTTACCTTTTGTTTTTCTTTCCTTGTAAACAAAATAAAATCACACTGTATATGTGTTGTCTGTCTGATTATAAATAATGCAGACGAGGCGTGTTGGCGGAGTTCTTGACGTTTACTTTCACAGCGTGCTCATAACCTCATTCTTAGCTGCCGGGTGGCGACATGCAACAACACTTTTCGGGGCTACCGCGCATGCTCGTCACTCCCATTGCATGCTGGGTAGTGTAGTTGTTATATTCCCTAGCTCAGGGGTCGGCAACCCGCGGCTCCGGAGCCGCATGCGGCTCTTTGACCACTCTGATGCGGCTCAGCTACATACTTGCCGACCCCCCGATTTTCCCAGGAGACTTATGGATCTCAGTGTCTCTCATAAATAACTCCCAGGGAAAAAATAATCCTATTTAGACTATAAATACTAGACAAAGGGCGTGCCCTGATTGCACTGCAGTAATTGTCCTCTATAGCATTTACATACAGCGTGCCAGTCCAGCCGCATGTTGCATGTTGTTATTAATCGCACACACAGGAGACAGCAAAGCATACTTACTCATCAGCCACACAGCTTACACTGACGGTAGCTGTATCAAACAACTTTAACATTGTTACGTTACAAATATGCGCCACACTGTGAACCCACACCAAAAAAGAATGAAAAACACATTTCTGGAGAACATCTGCACTGTAACACAACATAAACACAACACAACCATTACCCAGAATCCCATGCAGTCCTAACTCTTCCGGTCTAGATTATACACCCCGCTACCACAACCCCCCCACACATCAACCCCCCCCCCCTCTCCTTGCGTTGGTTGAGCGGAAGAGTTAGTGCTGCATGGGATTCTGGGTATTGGTACCGTCAGTGTAAGATGTGTATTGGTACCGTCAGTGTCAGATGTGTATTGGTACCGTCAGTGTAAGATGTGTGGTTGCTGAACTAGTACGGAAGAGTTAGTGCTGCATGGGATTCTGGGTATTGGCACCGTCAGTGTAAGATGTGTGGTTGCTGCGGTAGTACACCTTGCTGTCACTTACGTGTGGTAAAGCAGGTACACTGTTAGGGCAGACTGTAGAGGGCGGTGTCATCACGCTCTGATATTCGGGAGTCTCCCGGGGAAAAATGAGAGGATTGGCAAGTATGACGCTATCAAGCGCCATTCATTCAAAACTCGCGGGCTGCACTAACATCAAATGTCCACATTAAAGTGCGTGCCGGTGCGTGTGTCGGAGACCCCTGGTTAATATAGCACAAAGCATTTAAGCTCTGTATGCAGTGTTTTTCATTTTAAATTGTAAATTTTTTTTGTGGCTCCCATCACTTTCTTTAATTTGTGAAACTTGCCAAAATGGCTCTTTGAGTGGTAAAGGTTGCCGACCCCTGCCCTAGCTCATAACATCACATCTTTCCCCCTATAAAGAAATAATGTTAACTCAATAAAGTGTATTTCTTTTTTTAGCTTTAACTTTTCATTTTTTAGCATTGTAACCACATTTGCAAACAACTTTTCTCTTCATAGAATGTTCTTTCAATAAAGAAATAAAGTGCAAAAATGTCAAAGCATCATAACAAACAGTTATGTCAAATAGCAGCAGAAGTGCACTTTTTGGAGAGCTGTATTATTTTCAGTGTTGTGCCCAAGGGACTAATTTTATTTAACACTATATCATTATTTATACACCTATAGTGATCACAGAGACAGGTTGTTTTTGTGTTACTGTATATATTTGTTTTTCCTAAAAATCCCACTTAATATACTTTGGGTAACAACAGTCAATATTTATTTATTTTTTTTTTTTTTTAGGGGGGGTAACAGTCAATATTTATTTATTTATTAGATTTCATTTTTTTCTTATATAATAAAAGTGAGCTTTTGTTAAACCAAATATTGTGTTTTTTTCCCCATATACAATAACCTATCTGGACTCGATAAGATAATCGATAAGGAATCGGTTCGATAAGAGGATTCGATAATAGGCTCGAACTCGATAATTTCTTATCAAACATCATCCCTAGATACCAGTACTCAACAGTACCAATTTTTTGAGTAAATTAAGCTGATTATGATACCTGTGCTTTGTAGTTATTATATCATGTTTTCATATAACATTTCTGAGTCTCATTTGCAATTATTATTTAGTAGATGTTTAATGCAGTTGCAATTCCAAGATGTTAGATAGCAGTAGTACATAGACTACGGTGCTTTGCCAAACCATGAAATAGTATTTTACTTACTACACCCTTGCTGTTTGGTTGTAACGTGCATCTTGGTTTTAGTTTTGAATACCCATTGTGCTTTATCCTACTCCTTTTTGGACATGCTGTAATGAAAATAAACTGGGAAAATGTGATGTACTACATTGTAATTGTATGCATGTTTGAAATAAATTGACACCATAAAAAGTGTTGAAATCGCCATTTCAAATCGTTAATCCTAATCAGTATGTACATGGCAAAGCCAATATAAATTTGCATTCAGCTGGTGTATTTTGTATCTTGGAGCCATACATTACATTATATTAAGCATAGTTGTTTTGTTGGCATTGGTAATTGTAATATTCCCTAGAGGCTGAGTCCGCTCTGATTGTTGCTTGAGTGATTGTTTCCTCGTCAAGTATTTGAGCCGGCTGAGTCTGCAACCAGATGTGATGTCTGGACTGGACTTTCACAATATTATGTCAGACCCACTCGACATCCATTGCTTTCGGTCTCCCCTAGAGGGGGGGGTTACCCACATATGCGGTCCTCTCCAAAGTTTCTCATAGTCGTTCACATTGACGTCCCACTGGGGTGAGTTTTTCCTTGCCCTTATGTGGGCTCTGTACCGAGGATGTCGTTGTGGCTTGTGCAGCCCTTTGAGACACTTGTGATTTAGGGCTATATAAATAAACATTGATTGATTGATTGATGTTACAAACAACAAAGGTATCAAAATATGGCACCGTTTGATTTTATATGAATCAATATTTATGGAGGACTATTATGCCCTGCTGTTGGTTCTACTAAGATAATTTGGTAGGTGTCTATAAGAGTACAGAATTTGGCACTTACACCTACTTTTAATACAGTAAATAAATGTTGTCATTGTATTGCAGAGTGGGTTTTTGTTGTTAGGCCAGCTTCTAACAATAGCCTCAGCTATTCTTTTTTTAAAGTGTTTGCTGTACCTGATTCCACAAAATGTTGTTAATGTAGCCACTGCTCCATTGTATTGTCAAAGAAATGGTCAATAATTGCTATAAACAACACTAAAAATGTACATGTTTTTCTGTGTGAAAGGAGTGGAAGTAGAGTCCTGCAGCAGCTTCCAGCCTGCTGGTTGTCCAAGGTTCTGGAAGAAGTCAAATCTAGTGACCCCTTGTCCAAACTGTGTGCTACACGACGCAGTGCTGGAATACCCTTCTATATTCAGGTGACTATGGTTAATTTGAGTGAAATTTACTACACTACTCACTAAAGATTTGGTTTTGGGTGAAATTTCAAGATGAATTGTACTAAAATGTTTTACAAGTGAACCTTATATAAACTTTTAACTGCACATGTCCAACTGTTCAATGTTTCACTACTCTGTGCATAATTTGCTGTTCTCTAACAAGGAGCTGAATTAAAAAATTCACAGCAAGTGTATGATCCATGAATCGACCAATACATTTTCACATAAAGGCCTACTTTGCAACCTTGTTGTAACATGCTGATGACACTCTGGGACACTGTAAACTTAGTGAGCACTTCTTCTGAGATCATTTTGTGTGAATCTTGCAATGGCGATGGACTAGTTGATAAATTGTTTGCTGTGGTCTTGGAATGAGTGTAGAAAATGAGGGGAGGAGAGAGCCACATGGACACCATCTTCTTAATTTGCTAGGAATTCTTTCTTGAATCTGATAGTGTTTCTCAACTTCTTATCAAAGTGCTGGCACTTGCAACTTTTTTGGCCCCATAGTGTCTTATTTTGCAGCCGTACTCAAACAGTCCAGAGACTGATTCAACAAAATGTGTTTTATCATTATCAAACTGAGACAGTGTGAAAACCAATACATACACTAGGAGAAAATGTTCACTCAAAACAAAGGGGTATGAAAACCAAAGTACCACTATATACTAGAAATCGACTGATATGTTCTTTTTCAGGGCCGATACCGATTATTAGTAGTCAAAGAGGCCAATAACCGAAATTTAGATCCGACATCCATTTGCAGTAAAATTTAGCTAAACATCAGTAGTATACGTCAGTTAACTGCTGGACAAGGCTTTAAGTGGGTTTTTTTTCAACTAAATGTTTAAGGAAACGTCGGACCAAGAGCGACATTTACTTTGCGGCGCTAATGTTGTGGTTAATTTAGCACCAAAAAACTAAGGTATTTCCCAAACACATTTATTACATCTGTCTAACAGGAGCATCAATATTTGCACTTTAAAATCTCCTGGGAAAGTTGACAAAAAATATGGGCGCGGTTGGGAGAGTGGCCGTGCCAGCAACCTGAGGATTCCTGGTTCAATCCCCACCTTCTACCAACCATGACATGTCCGTTGTGTCCTTGAGCAAGACACTTCACCCTTGCTGCTGATGGGTCGTGGTTAGGGTCTTGCATGGCAGCTCCCGCCATCAGTGTGTGAATGTGTGTGTGAATGGGTGAATGTGGAAATAGTGTCAAAGGCGCTTTAAGTACCTTGAAGATAGAAAAGCGCTATAAAAGTATAACCAATTTACCATT